>NC_088332.1:24415000-24605000 GCF_036884655.1 Musa acuminata AAA Group
ACAGTCGATGAGTCGAGTGAATTATTATGGAGATAATAATTCACTGAGCCAAAAGAAGTTCTGACAAGTATGAATCATGGCCAACTCGATATCGGGCCTAGAGGGTCACACACATATGGTAGGCATTACGATGAGTAGAGGTTCGGATATTAGATATCCACCGAAGTCCCGATCTTATTGGATATCCAATAAGCCCATGAATTATTAGATCCTATGGATGAGATCCAATGAGAGCCCATGAGAGATTATTGGATAGAGATCCACTAATCTAAGAGGCTTGGGTAGTTGGATGGAGATTCAATACCCAATAGGAGGGATCCATTAGGGTTAAGTTAACAGGAGACCTCTATAAACAAGAGGGCTTCAATAGTTTATAGGCTAGAGCATTTGCTTCTTCTCTTATTCTCCTCCCCCTCTCTACCTCAGAACATGCCTAGAGTTTTGAGGACTGTCATCGTAGCCCTGCTGTGTCGATCACCGCTAGAGAGGAGGGCACTTGACCTCCTTCACCCTCTCCTAGAGATCTATAGGGATTCAGAGATATACGATCTCCTTAGGTAACACAATCTATCTCGCACATAGTTTTCTATTCTACGAATTTTTGCGCACCAATCTTCGCATGACGATGAATATATCTTTAGGAATTGGGGATTTTGTTTTCTGTTCTTCCGCTGCATTTACATTGTCGCCCCCAAGATTTCTCAATAGTGGTATCAGAGCCAGGTTGTTCATGCGAAAATTAGTTTTAAACTGCGTGTGTTGTGTTTTGGAGAAACTCAAAAACGTTAACGCAAAAGCGAGAAAGGGCAGCAACTATTGTTGCCCTTGCTGTCCTCGCAAATGGCAGTGCTACCATCTGCGTGCAGGCTCTCGGTCGACAACCGACGGGCTGTTGTGGTGGTAGCCACCTGCATACGAGCACTGCGCACACAGGCACAGCTGCATGTAGCGGCACCCGTAAGCAAGGTCGCAGGCACGGCGGTCACCTGCGTGTAAGCATTAAGCTAGCGTGCAAGGGCGGCGCCTGCAGGTGCTGGACCCACGGGCATATTAGGATCAAGAACGGCACTAAGAGGGGTGGTGAATTAGTGCAGTGGTAAAATCATGTCTTCAAAAATGTTTCGTTTTGATAAAACCGGTTTCATAAAGATGTTAACTTGAAATTGTATGAAAAGTAGTGAAGGAGGAATTCAGTTTGTAATAAGGTAAATAGCAAGAAGTAAATGCAAACCAGATTTTAGAGTGGTTCGATCGTCGTGACCTACATTCACTTTGCTGATTCCTCTTCCATCAAGGCCACAAGCATCCACTATCGATCTTCCTTTAATAGGCGAAGATCAACCTCCTTTGTACACCCCTCTTCTCCTTTTACCGAGTTTAGGAGACAACCCTTATAAGCACTCACTCCTCTCTTACAGAATTCTAAACTTAAGAGTGGAGGGAATTTCTCAAGAGATTGCAGTAGTGTTTTCTCACTTTTAAATTCTCTGTGCTTGTGTTTGTTAACCAGGGATGAGAGGGGTATTTATAGGCTTCAAGTTGATTCAAACTTGGAGCCTAAAATGGTCTCATCCCAGGTTTCCTGGGTACTGGCGGTACCACCGCCGTTCCTGGGCGGTGCTACCACCGTATGATCTGGTATTGGGTGGTACCACTGCCCAGGAATCTTGGGGTGTTGTTCCCTAGGTGGTGCCACCGCCGACCAAGGTTTTAGCACCCTGGTTGGGCCTTGAATCCATCCCAAACCAATCCATCTTCGGGCCCAATTGGCCCCTAACAGAGTTGATGGGATTACCTCCCAATCCCAACTATAATTATGTGCTAACTATGATTCCTAAGACATATTCTAAGCAAGATAAGTCCGATTTCTTCCGGTGAGCTTCCAATAAGCTTTCCGGCGAACTTCTGACGATCTCTCGGTAATGTTCCGGTGGACTTCCAGCGAGCTCCTAGACTTCATGATGATCTTCTTGGTGAGTTCCGATGAGCTTCTTTGGCAAGCTCCTAGACTTCTCGGTTGGTTCCGGCGGAACTTCCAATGAACGTCCGGACTTCCGACAAACACTCGAACTCCCAATAAAATCACGTTCTTGATGTTGAATCTCGGATTTTGATGATGAAGTCAATTGTCATTTGTTGTCTAATGTATGTGTTGAGATAAGTGTGCAGGATTAACTACGATGAAAGTAAGACATGCAGCAGGAGTTGCGCCGGAGTCATGACAATGATCACGTTGGGAGTTCGAGAGCTCGACGGAAGTTCGGATAGTCGTCGGAGGTTCTGCGGGAACAAATCCGAGAAGTCCAGAAGCTTGCCAAAGGAGCTCGTCGGAACTTGCCAAGTGGATCGTCGCAGTCCAGGAGTTTGCCGGAAGTCCGCAGGAGCATCACCGAGGGTTCATCGGATGATCGACGGAAGTTCGCCGGAAACTCGCCGGAAGAAGCGAGTGACGCACCGAAGCAAGCTGCAAAATATGTCTTAGGAAATAATCGTAGTTAGCACTTTGATTAAGTTAGAAATGGGAGGTGATCCCATTAGCTTAATCCTGGGGCAATTGGGCCCCTGAAGAACTCAAATTGGGTCGAATGGTTCAACCCATTCGGACCCAGGTTGCTGTGGGAGGTGCAACCGCCCAGGCAGGGAGGTAGCACCGCCCAGGCTATGTCTCCCAGCGAGACTGGGCGGTGCAACCGCCCCAGCCAAGAGGTGCAACCGCCCAGGGCTCAGTCTCCGAGCGAGACTGGGCGGTGCAACCTCCTCTGTTAGGAGGTAGCACCGCCAGAGCTCAAGTTTCGAGCTCTGCCAGGCGGTGCAACCTCTCCAGTCAAGCGGTGCAACCGCCTGAGCTCGGTCTTCGAGCTCTGGCAGAGAGGTGCAACCGCCCCTGACAGAGGTAGCACCGCCCAGAGGCTCAGTCTTCGAGCTCTACCAAGCGGTGCAACCTCTCCGGTCAGGAGGTGCAACCGCCTGATCCTGGAATTCCGGGATTTGATCGTTTTGAGCTCCAAATTTGAACTGGGTTGGGGCCTATAAATACCCCACCCATTCAGCACTGAAAAAATACAGACCTACATCGAATTCTTGATCTTCTATGTGATTCTAAGAGCTCAAATTTGTGTAAAGTCCAAAAGTTCTCCTCTTTCTGTTCTTCAAGTCTTAAGTTGTAAAGAGAGGAGAGAAAGGTTCTATAAGGGTTGTCTCCTGAGCCCGTCAAAAGGAGTGAAACTGTAAAAGGGCAGTTGGCCTTCGCCTATTGAAGGAAGGCCTCTAGTTGACGTCGGTGACCTCGTCGGTGGAGGAAGCCAAAAGTGGAGTAGATCAAGACTGACCGAACCACTCTAAATCTCTGGTTTGCTTTTATTTTGAGCACTTTATCATTACTGCAAACCTCCTACATAGCTACTGCTCTCTGTGCTTTTACGAACAAGTTTCTAAGTTCTGATCTTTCCGAATCTGCATTAAGACGTAAATCGGTGTTTTCGTACGATCTTTACATTGTAGTTTACATTTACGTTTTGATTCTATTTATAACTGCAAACTGTCTTCCGCGCTTTTACGAACGAGTTTCTTTGCAGTTTACGTTTACGTTTTGATTCCATTTAGATGCAAACTGCGCTTAGACGCAAACTGCGCTTAGACGCAATCTGAGCTTAGACGCAAACTACACTTAGACGCAAACTGCGCTTAGATGCAAACTGCGCTTAGACGCAATCTGCATTTAGACGCAAACTGCATTTAGATGCAAACTGCATTTAGACGCAAACTGCGTAAACTATACTTAGACGCAAACTATGTTTAGACGTAAACTGCACTTAATCATAAGTAATCTTAGAATCGGCTTTTGCATCAAAATAGTTTTTATCGAACGAACGCAGCTTTCGTTTTTAATCGCTGAAAGATTTCCGCTGCACTAATTCACCCCCCCCCCCCTCTTAGTGCTCTCGATCCTAACAATTGGTATTAGAGCCCGGTTAACTCTCAAACGGATTAAAACCCAAGAGAGATGGCTTACGCCGGAAACCAAGAGGGCCATTCCATTACACGTCCACCCATGTTTAATGGGACGGACTACACCTATTGGAAGACCCGAATGAGGATCTTTCTTATTTCTATGGACGTTGAACTCTGGAATCTTGTCGAGAATGGTTTTTCAAAGTCTTCTCTTCCAATGATCGATTGGAACGATTCGGAGAAGAAGGCTTTCGCTCTTAATGCAAAGGCTATGAATGCCTTATTTTGCACACTTGATAAAAACGAGTTTAATCGTGTTTCGATTTGTGAAACTGCATTTGATATTTGGCACACACTCGAAGTGACTCATGAAGGCACAAGTAGAGTGAAAGAGTCAAAAATCAATCTTTTGTTACACTCTTTCGAACTTTTTCGGATGAAACCGAGTGAGACTATTGGCGACATGTTTACCCATTTCACGGATGTTGTCAACGGTCTAAAAGGACTCGGAAAAAGTTTTTCGGATTTTGAGCTCGTAAATAAGATTCTAAGATCCCTTCCTAAGAGTTGGGATCCTAAAGTCACTGCTATTCAAGAGGCAAAAGATCTAAACAACTTCCCTCTTGAAGAACTAATTGGATCATTAATGACCTACGAGATGACTTGCAAAGCTCATAAAGAGCAAGAAGACATCCTTCCAAAGAACAGGAAGGATATGGCACTTAGAACTTTGGAAGATCACTTGAAAGAAAACTCAAGTGATGAGGACTGTGATGATGACTTGGCACTTCTAACAAGAAAATTTAAAAAATTTATTAAAAGAAACAAGTTTAAGAATGACACTAAAAGTAAACTTGAACCCAAGAAAGACCAAGTTATTTGCTATGAGTGCAAAAAGCCGGGACACTACAAGAGTGATTATCCCCAAGCCAAAAAGAGAACAACAAAAAAGAAGGCGCTCAAAGCAACATGGGATGATTCGAGCGCGTCTGAAGAAGAGGAGTCCAACACCGAGCAAGTTGCTCATTATGCCTTAATGGCCATCGGAGAGGAGAAACCCACACCATCGCAAGCTAGGAGCAAGAGATGGTACCTTGATAGTGGATGCTCAAGACATATGACCGGAGATCCATCTCAATTCTCTAAGCTCACTAGCATAGACGAAGGCTATGTCACCTTCGGAGACAACAACAAGGGTAAAATCATTGGCAAAGGAACCATAGGTAACAAATCCAACTTCTTTATTGAAGATGTTTTGTTAGTTGATGGTTTAAAACATAACCTCTTGAGCATTAGTCAATTATGTGATAAAGGATACACTGTCAAATTCGAATCTAATGCTTGCATCATTGAAAAACCACATAAGAACATGTCTATGATTGCATTAAAACAAAATAACGTATACACTATTGACATCAATGATTTATGTGATGAAATGTGTTTTGCGGTTATGAATGAGGATGCTTGGCTATGGCATAGAAGATTAGGTCATGCTAGCATGAAACTAATCACTCAAATATCATCTAGAGAACTTGTAAGAGGAATTCCTCATATCAAGTTCATCAAAGATAATGTATGTGATGCTTGCCAATTAGGTAAACAAATTAAGGGTAGTTTCAAAGCTAAGAATCAAATAAGCACCTCTAGGCCCTTACAATTGATCCATATGGACTTATTCGGACCAATCTCTACATCGAGTCTTGGAGGTAGCAAGTACGCCTTTGTCATTGTTGATGACTATAGCAGATATATATGGACCTACTTCTTAAAACAAAAAAATGAATGCTTTAAATATTTTACCAAGTTTTGTAAACTTGTTCAAAATCAGAAGGGTTCTATGATTTCATCAATTAGAAGTGATCATGGTGGAGAATTTCAAAACCATGACTTCCAAGAATTCTGTGAACTCAATGGATACAACCATAACTTCTCTACTCCAAGAAATCCTCAACAAAATGGGGTAGTAGAAAGAAAAAATCGAAATCTACAAGAAATGGCAAGAACCATGTTGAATGAACATAGCCTACCCAAATATTTTTGGGCCGAAGCCGTAAACACTGCATGCTATATTTTGAATAGAGTTCTAGTAAGACCCTTACTCACCAAAACTCCTTATGAGTTATGGAATAACAAAAAACCCAATGTCTCATATTTTAAAGTCTTTGGGTGTAAGTGTTTTATCTTAAATGAAAAGGATAACTTAGGAAAATTCGATGCTAAATCTGATGAAGGAATCTTTCTTGGTTATTCTTCGGTTTCTAAAGCTTTTCATATTTTCAATAAAAGAACTTTAATTATTGAAGAATCCATCCATGTTGTTTTTAATGAGATTTTCAAAATTAGGAAAAATGATCTTGACGATGATGTTAATTTTGATTCTTTGAATTTAAACGCAACCCCGTCTCCAACTAGCAACTTGGATGCATCCACTTCCCAGATTTCCTTACCCAAGGATTGGAAGTATGTAGATGCTCATCCTAAGGAGCTAATCTTAGGAGACACATCAAAGGGGGTTCAAACACGATCTTCTTTTAAAATTTTTTGTGCCAACGCCGCCTTTCTCTCCCAAATTGAACCCAAATGTGTTGATGAAGCCATGAAAGATGATTCATGGATTATCGCAATGCAAGATGAATTGAATCAATTTGAGAGAAATGAGGTGTGGACGCTTGTTCCTAGGCCAAATGACCATTTAGTTATTGGTACTAAATGGGTCTTTAGAAACAAGCAAGATGAAAATGGTATCGTGGTTAGAAACAAGGCTAGATTAGTGGCCAAAGGTTTCAACTAAGAAGAAGGTATTGATTATGAAGAAACCTTCGCTCTTGTGGCTCGATTAGAAGCCATAAGAATGCTCCTTGCCTACGCTAGTAGTAATAATTTTAAATTATTTCAAATGGATGTTAAAAGCGCTTTTCTTAATGGCTTTATTTCCGAAGAAGTCTATGTTGAGCAACCTCCTGGATTTGAAAATAATAGTCTCCCTAATTATGTGTTTAGATTAACTAAAGCTCTCTATGGTTTAAAACAAGCTCCAAGGGCTTGGTATGAGAGACTTAGTTCTTTTCTTATTGAAAATAATTTCATAAAAGGCAAGGTTGATACTACATTATTCATCAAGAACTTTGAAAATAATTTTCTCATTGTTCAAATTTATGTTGATGATATTATCTTTGGTTCTACGAATGAATCTCTTTGTGAATCCTTTGCTAAAACTATGAGTCTTGAATTCGAAATGAGTCTAATGGGAGAGTTAACATTCTTCTTAGGTCTACAAATCAAACAACTAAGCAATGGCATCTTTATTAGTCAAACTAAATATGCTATGAGTTTACTAAAGAAGTTTAATATGAATAACTCAAAAGCTATTAACACTCCTATGAGCACCTCCACTAAGTTAGAAATTGATGAAAGTGGAGAAAGCTTCGATCAAAAAACCTATAGGGGTATGATAGGAAGTTTACTTTACCTCACTGCAACTAGACCAGACATAATGTTCAGTGTAGGACTTTGTGCTAGATTTCAATCAAACCCTAAGATATCTCATCTCAAGGCAGTTAAAAGAATACTCAGATATCTTAATGGTACCACAAATCTAGGATTATGGTACCCAAAATCAGAGAAGCTTGAGTTAATTGCTTATGCTGATGCGGACTTCGCTGGCTGTAGATTAGATAGAAAAAGCACATCAGGAACATGTCAATTCTTAGGACATGCCCTTGTTTCCTGGTCATCTAAGAAACAAAACTCGGTTGCACTATCAACAACCGAAGCTGAATATATTGCAGCAAGTGCATGTTGTGCACAAGTTGTTTGGATGAAAAATACCTTAGAAGATTATAAAGTTCATCTTAAAAATATTCCCATTAAATGTGATAACACAAGTGCAATATGCCTAACAAAAAACCCTATACAACACTTAAGAACAAAACATATTGATATCAGACATCACTTTATACGAGATCATGTTATGAATCATGATGTAATCATAGAATTCATTGATACGAAACATCAACTAGCTGATATCTTTACAAAACCTCTAAGTGAAGAACAATTTGATTTCATAAGAAGAGAATTAGGAATGTTGATGTGTCCGAATACTTAAACTAGTTAAAATTATTTTTCGAATGTTATTGATTACTATTACATGCCTTGGTATCACTTGATCAAATAACATGTTGGAAATTATGTGACAAATGTTTTTGAAAATCAATAGCTTACTCATATCCGAATGCATGTAAGAGTTCATCTTATTTTCGGTTTGAATGCTAAAAATAGGATTTTCCTGTACACTCTTATGAAAACTTTTTGAAAAATGAGTTTCCTCCTTCAAGCAACGAACTATAACATAACAAGGAGAAGAGATATTCAAAGTATTATATGTGTCATGCCTTCCTTTATGTGCTTGATAACCTGTTGGAATCACATCTACCATGCTTTTTGATAATGCTACCATGCTTTTTGTTGATGACAAAGGGGGAGAAAAATATGAATTGATATGGTTGCTATCACTGATACTATGATTAGGCCATACTTGCATCACCAAGAAATATATGATTGCCATATGCCCTATATCAAGATATCAAACAAAAATTTGCATCGTACGAACTGATATCTTACCATGTGATGCAATGCTACACTTGCTAAAATATTCGAAATGTGTACATCATGTAATGATATCAAAATCTTGCTTCACAGCTTTACATGTCGATATCTTACAATATGATGAATTGCTACAATAACCATCATTCAAACTTGTTATATTTGAAAATGTATGTCAAGCCTTGACATCATCTTCAAAGAGATACATTATGATAGGAATCATGATGGGAATATGTCTCTTGAATTTATAAAGTTTTTAAATTCAAGAAGTATGGCATATAGACAGGGGGAGTTAAGGTTAAATCCATTATCAATTGATTGTCATCATCAAAAAGGGGGAGATTGTTGAATCTCGGATTTTGATGATGAAGTCAATTGTCATTTGTTGTCTAATGTATGTGTTGAGATAAGTGTGCAGGATTAACTACGATGAAAGTAAGACATGCAGCAGGAGTTGCGCCGGAGTCATGACAATGATCACGTTGGGAGTTCGAGAGCTCGACGGAAGTTCGGACAGTCGTCGGAGGTTCTACGGGAACAAATCCGAGAAGTCTAGAAGCTTGCCAAAGGAGCTCGTCGGAACTTGCCAAGTGGATCGTCGCAGTCTAGGAGTTTGCCAGAAGTCCGCAGGAGCATCACCGAGGGTTCATCGAATGATCGACGGAAGTTCGCCGGAAACTCGCCGGAAGAAGCGAGTGACGCACCGAAGCAAGCTGCAGAATATGTCTTAGGAAATAATCGTAGTTAGCACTTTGATTAAGTTAGAAATGGGAGGTGATCCCATTAGCTTAATCCTGGGGCAATTGGGCCCCTGAAAAACTCAAATTGGGTCGAATGGTTCAACCCATTCGGACCCAAGTTGCTATGGGAGGTGCAACCGGCCAGGCAGGGAGGTAGCACCACTCAGGTTATGTCTCCCAGCGAGACTGGGCGGTGCAACCGCCCCAGCCAAGAGGTGCAACCGCCCAGGGCTCAGTCTCCGAGATAGACTGGGCGGTGCAACCTCCTCTGTCAGGAGGTAGCACCGCCAGAGCTCAAGTTTCGAGCTCTACCAAGCGGTGCAACCTCTCTAGTCAGGCGGTGCAACTGCCTGAGCTCGGTCTTCGAGCTCTGGCAGAGAGGTACAACCGCCCCTGACAGAGGTAGCACCGCCTAGAGGCTCAGTCTTCGAGCTCTGCCAGGCGGTGCAACCTCTCCGGTCAGGAGGTGCAACCGCCTGATCCCGGAATTCCGGGATTTGATCGTTTTAAGCTCCAAATTTGAACTGGGTTGGGGCCTATAAATACCCCACCCATTCAGCACTGAAAAGATATAGACCTACACCGAATTCTTGATCTTTTCTGTGATTCTAAGAGCTCAAATTTGTGTAAAGTCCAAAAGTTCTCCTCTTTCTATTCTTCAAGTCTTGAGTTGTCAAGAGAGAAGAGAAAGGTTCTGTAAGGGTTGTTTCCTGAGCCCGTCAAAAGGAGTGAAACTGTAAAAGGGCAGTTGGCCTTCGCCTATTGAAGGAAGGCCTCTAGTTGATGTCGGTGACCTCGTCGGTGGAGGAAGCCAAAAGTGGAGTAGGTCAAGACTGACCGAACCACTCTAAATCTCTGGTTTGCTTTTATTTTGAGCACTTTATCATTACTGTAAACCTCCTACATAGCTACTGCTCTCTGCGCTTTTACGAACAAGTTTCTAAGTTCTGATCTTTCCGAATCTGCATTCAGACGAAAATCGGTGTTTTCGTACGATCTTTACATTGTAGTTTACATTTACGTTTTGATTCTATTTATAACTGCAAACTGTCTTCTGCGCTTTTACGAACGAGTTTCTTTGCAGTTTACGTTTACGTTTTGATTCCATTTAGACGCAAACTGCGCTTAGACGCAATCTGCGCTTAGATGCAAACTGCGCTTAGACGCAAACTGCGCTTAGACGCAAACTGCGCTTAGACGCAATCTGCATTTAGACGCAAACTGCATTTAGACGCAAACTGCATTTAGACGCAAACTGCGTAAACTGCGCTTAGACGCAAACTGTGTTTAGACGTAAACTGCACTTAATCATAAGTAATCTTAGAATCGGCTTTTGCATCAAAATAGTTTTTATCGAACGAACGCAGCTTTCGTTTTTAATCGCTGAAAGATTTCCGCTGCACTAATTCACCCCCCCCCCTCTTAGTGCTCTCGATCCTAACACTTGACTCCGAGACTTTAGTTTGCTTTATGCCTTGCTATTGTAGTTAATCCTATACACATAAAAATACACTTCGATCTAGATAATTATTACTAAGCATGAATCACATTGTCCGGCATGTCATTGGTCCTTCGATGCTTCGTCCGATTCTTTGGCGCATTGTCCTCTCTTGCGGCCTATTGCCCAATCGGCCAATTAACCTTCGTAATTCCGATATCCTTGGTGCAATATCTGCTCTTCTTGGCCCGATGCTCGAATCTATGGCCCAAAGCCTTTTGTCGATACATCGACTGATCCTCTTGCCCGACATCTAATCTTCTGACACGTTTTTCTCCAGCCCAACATGATTCTTCCTGCTTTAATTATCTCTCCCTGATTAAAGCATCCTGCGTCACTTGAAATGCAGATTAAATCATAAACACTTATCAATTGGTTTCATCATCAAAATCCAAGATTCAACAGGGCGCAGGTGGCGCTTGCTGCTATCGGGCCCACACGCGAGCCATTAGCAACGGTGACAGCGAGCCCCAACAGGTAGCACTATGATTGCGGGCTGAGGCAATGCAGGGCAACGGCGCTTGCGAGTCCTGTGTCCACGAGCACAACCGCTCGGGAAGTGCCCGCAAGGGCGCTCGAGAAGTTCCCATAGGGGAGAATAGAGGGGTTAGGGTTTTCTAGACAAAAGATAGTTTTGACCATCAGATTTTCAAAAATTTCAAGTTATGTCCTTTGTCCAAATTATAAAATACCCCTCATAAATCAAAAAATTTCCTACATATCCTTGATTTCAAAAAATATTAATTAATTAAAAAGGTTTAATTGATTGTTATTTTTATTATTATCTAGTACACCAACATGATGATGATTTATATATGTGATGTATAATATGTGGACGGATGATCATGGACCATGAGATATGTGTACTTATGGTTATTATTATTGGGGCCTGTGAGCCTTCATTTTATTTCTCGTTTATTGTAGGGCCTGCGTGTCTATGATTAAGTTATAATCACACGATGAGGCGTAGCAGGAGCGTGGAAGCGATAGCGGGACCCACGAGACGGACGATCGCGATGCATGGAGATGCGTCGAGATGTCGACGGAACCGACGAGGACGAGATAAACGATCATAAGGCATAAAGTTGCATCGCTGCACATATAGATCTTGATGTGATTGATTATGCCCATTAGCTCGGTCCTGATCATATTTGACTAAGGCCTATGATCATATGATGTAATTGCTCATGTGATGTGTGATTGTTTATATACCTACTAGAGATAAGAATATATATATATATATATATATATATATATATATATATATATATATATATATATATATATATATATATATATATATATATATATATATATATATATATACATGCGATGTAGATATATATTAAATATGTATGTGTGTGACATGTCATATTAGGATACCAAATCAAAGAAACCCCTCTCTCGTTAATATTAAGTCGATAAACGTGAGGCAATTAGATTGACCCACATGGCCTTCCATCGTTATAGGTAGGGACCGATTCTATGTGTAGGTTGAGTTGGTCGTGTCCCTCGAGGCTCACCGATATCGTGATTCGCTATCTTGCCTACAACATAGAGATGTCACCGGTGACTTGAGGACATGGTATAGTTGGTCGAGTCCCTCGTGGGTATATCATCGAATCAAACTCATCTTGTAACGATGGTGTTGACTTAACCAAACATCATGGTTGGTCGAGTCCCTCGAGACCATAGTGATTTGAAGGTCAAAAAGGATGGGAATCACAAGGAGTTGTGATCGGCAAGAGTTGCCTACCTTTCGGGCTTAGTGTGATTGGTCAAGTCCCTCGAGGTTACACTAAGATGCTGATTGGATCCCGATCCCTATTAGAAGTCTACCGAAGACTTCTATTTCATATTCTCAAGGTGTCGCGTGACTTATTAGTAAAATAGTGCGAACATATTAAGATAGAAGTTCATATCTTGATTATTTATTGTTGTAAAATCTACATGTTATTTATTTATATTGCATCTTTATTTTCAGAAAATATCACTTTCAAATCCCTTACATGGTATACTTGATGTCAACCGCCTCACTGATAGAACCCTTGTAGATTCTAAGGTTGGGGTTGATCTCTTTAGGGGATCGGCCTCCTTGGAACTCTATAGGGGTTCCTTCCTCCAAATTATTGCTCAAAGGCTGCAGAGAAAGATTTATCTATTGCTTATTAAAAGAGAATGAATACATGGTTCTTTATAGGGCTTCCAAACCCTAACTCATAATAGGACTCCTACTCAAGACTCATATTCCTTTACAACTCCTAATGCTTCTCTAAGAAATACCTTCTAACCCTAGCTGGCCTCTTCACCTCTTTAATAGGGATCGACTAGGTAGGTTAACATGAATGCCCCTCTCAATTAGGACTCTCCTAGTTGGAGTCCTAATAGACCCGCCCTCTTCAAATTAGCCTTGTCCTCGAGGCTGGCGATTCATGAATTCTGGGAATTTGATCTTTAAGTCATCATAGTTCTCCCAAGTGGCACCTTCTACTAGTAAATTTGCCCACTATATTAGCACTTTAGTAGTGGTCGTCGTCGTCGAGTCATAATCCGTCGATCAATAATGGCACTCGCTTGGGTCTGGAGTTCCCCTTGGGTAGTTATATTTGATGGATGGCTTTTGACTATCTCCAAGCACCTGTTCACCACTTTCGTCTAGCCGTCAATTTATGGGTGATACATCATACTCCTTTTCAATTTAGTGCCCTACATTTGGAATAACTCTGTCCAAAATCTGTTCGTGAAGATGCAAGTAGAATTTGGCACAAGCACAATGCGTCCCTTACAGCGCAATCCTTTTAAGTCTCAACTGTAATGAGTCACGGAGCTTAGTGCTTCCTCCAATTTTTTTATGATATTACTAGGCTCCAGATCTTCCTGTCATTCCCTCTTAATATCCTCAAGGAAGTCCTGGTCGGAAGTGAAATGACCGAAAATTCAACTTGCTCGGGTAGTTGCAAAAGCGCATTTGCATCAACATTCTCTTTCCCCTTTTGTAAGTTATTTCATAATCATATCCAAGAAGCTTTGTTACCCATTTTTGTTGCTCGAGGGAAGAAATCTTCCGCCTTACTAGTATAAATGAGGGGGCGGCCATCTTGTATTAGTACAGCACCAATTCTGACTCCGGAGGCATTGGCTTCAATAACAAAAGTCTTGCCGAAGTCAGGTAGTGTTAGTACAAGTGTTGTCATCATGGCTGCCTTAAGTTTATCGAAGGTAACGGAGGCTTTATCCGATCATTGAAAGGCATCTTTTTTTAGTAGAGAAGTGAGGGGTGTGCTGATCTTCCCATAGTCCTTAATAAATTTTTGATAGTAGCTCGTTAGTCCAAGGAACCTACATAGTAATTTCACGTTTGTAGGTTTCGGCCAGCCTTGCATTGCTTCAATTTTTGTTGGGTCTACCACCACTCCTTCTGATATTATGTGCCCAAGATACCCTATCTTTTGCTAGAGAAAACTGCACTTTAGCTACTTCACAAAAAGAGTATTCTCCCAAAGGATCATCAAAATAACCCATCAATGCTGAAAGTGAGTCTCAAGAGAAGGGCTGTAAATGAGAATATCATCGAAAAATGCCAGCACAAATTTATGAAGAAAGCTCCGAAAAATATTGTTTATGAGACTTTGGAAGATTGAAGGAGCATTAGTGAGTCCAAAAGGCATTACCAAGAATTCATAATGGTAGTTATGTGTGTGGAATGCAGTTTTTGGAATGTCATCTTCACATACCCGAATTTGGTGGTAACCAGATCGGAGGTCCAACTTCGTGAAGACTCAAGCTCCCTTTAACTTATTAAGAAGTTCATCCTCCACTAGTATTAGGTACTTGTCCTTGACGATGATGCCATTTAAAGCTCGGTAATCGATGCACATCTGCCAAGTTCCGTCCTTCTTGCGTACAAGTAGCACCGGTGATGAATAGGGGCTGCAACTTGGCTGAATCACTCCTGTTTCAAGCATCTCCTTCACAATCTTTTCAATTTCATTCTTCTGGAGGTGAGGATATTGGTACGGCTGAGTGTCCACTGGTTGCTTGCCTAGCAGGATTGGAATTCGATGGTCATGTTGCCGAGTATGAGGAAGACTGCGCGGCTCAACAAAAATGTCAGCAAATTCAGCAAGCAATTGGGCAAGATTTTGATCTTCAATTTATATTTTCTTCCCCTTTGGTTGCTATTGGAGATGCATCAAAAAGCTACCATTTACCTTATGTAAAACTTTTTCCATTCATTGGGTCGAAACGGTGGTTACGTTGCTTCCGCGCTCCCCGCGTAGGATGATCTGTTCGCTTTAATCAGATCATGATGAGATCACGATAATGAGATCGATTCGCCGTTAAACACAGATCCTAAATAATCCCAGTCATAGGTTACTTGAGAGGGACATCGAGATAATTGGATAGACTAGTGTATTATATATCTGTCTATATAATGGATGCAGCTGGTCTCATAGATGCTCATGTGGGGATACTAAGGATACAATATCATGTGGGGATACTAAGGATACAATATCATGTGGGGATACTAGGGATACAATACAGGTGCTCATTGGGGAATGAGTTTACTGATTGATCTGCTTATAGAATGCTGAATAGTTGATGATGCCTTATTGTCAGATAATAATTTCGTAGTCTCAGTGGTGTATCTGGTCCTTAGACTTGAGATACCAAGGATGTCCTGTATGAGTGCTCCACTCTTTGATACCAGACTTATATGTTTAAATATCCTAGATCTAGCACAGCTGGTTATCGAGAGTGGTAGTCAACCTTACGAAGGCTATTGAGTGTCGATAGAGGATCATCCACTCTCGATGTCATGAGAGGAATGTCTCATATGTTCTTGCTCAGACAAATCCCTAGCCAAGGTCATTCAGATTAAGAGAGAAAGAGTTCTCCAAGGGAATCTGATTAAAGCGAGACTCGAGTAGAAATCGTATGGGTTTGATAGCACCATGTCTAATATATGGTCTTTGGGATATTAGATGGATGAGGGGCTATAGCTATACGATAATTGAGGATAGACATGTCCAATGGATTGGATCCTCCTATATCGTTTGAGGACTACGGTGTAGTGGCCTAGTATGTCTGTAGTCGATGAGTCGAGTGAATTATTATGGAGATAATAATTCACTGAGTCAGAAGGAGTTCTGATAGGTATGACTCACGGCCAGCTCGAGATTGGGCCTAGAGGGTCACACATATATGGTAGGCATTATGATGAGTAGAGGTTCGGATATGAGATATCCGTCGGAACCCTTATCTTATTGGATATCCAATAAGCCCTTGAATTATTGGATCCTTTGAATGAGATCCAATAAGAGCCCATGAGAGATTATTGGATAGAGATCCACTAATCTAATAGGCTTGGGTTGTTAGATGGAGATCCAATACCTCATAGGGGGGATCCATTAGGGTTAAGTTGAGAGGGGACTTATATAAATAGGATGGCTTCAATAGTTTATAAGCTAGAGCTTTTGTTTCCTCTCCTATTCTCCTCCCCCTCTCCACTTCAAAGCAAGCTTAGAGTTTTGAGAAGCATCATCGCAGCCCTGTTGTGTAGATCACCACTAGAGAGGAAGGCGCTTGACCTCCTTTACCCTCTCTTAGAGATCTGTAGGAATTTAGGAATATACAATCTCCCTAGGTAACACAATAAATTTCATACATGGGTTTCTATTCTGTGGATTTTTACGCACCAATCTTCGCACAACGATAAATATATCTTTGGGAATTGGAGATTTTGTTTTCTGTTCTTCCGCTGCGTATATGATGTCACCCCCAAGATTCCCTAACAATTCTATCATTCATCTTCTCATGTTCAATGGGATGGACTACACATATTGAAAATCTCGAATGAGAGTTTTCTTGATTTATTTAGATTTCAATAAATAGAATATCATTGAAAATGGTTTTCAAAAGTCTTCTAATCTAACGAATGAATTGAATGATTTGGAATGAAAATTTTTTCCTTGAATGCTATAGCTATGAATGGTTTATTTTGTGCCTTAGATGAAAATAAATTTAATCATGTTTCTATTTGCCAAACCACTTTCAATATTTGGCACACTCTTGAAACCATACACAAAGGCACTAGTAGAGTAAAAGATTCTAAGATAAATCTTTTGATGCATGATTTTGAATTGTTTCGTATGAAACCAAGTGAAATTATTGGAGATATGTACACCCGTTTTACGGATGTCGTCAATGGTTTAAAAGCATTTGGTAAAAGTTTTTCGAATATTGAACTTGTTAATAAAGATTTACGATCTCTTTCTAAAAATTGGGATTTGAAAGTAATAGCAATACAAGAATCAAAGGACTTGAACCATTTTTCGATTGAAGAACTTATTTGGTCATTGATGACCTATGAAATGAGTTGCATGTCATATAATGAATATGAGAACTACCTTCCAAAGAACATGAAGGATTTGACACTTAGAATAAAAGAAGACAACTTGAGTGATAGCTCAAGTGATTATGAACTTGAACTTCCTCACAATAAAGCTTAAAAAGTTCTTAAAACAAGAATCAAAGAATAAAAATAAACTTAAAAAGAACACAACTATTTGCTATGAATACAATAAGCTGGGTCAGTCCAAACATGACTATATAAAACTGAAGAAGAAGTTGCCAAAGGACGAATCGAGTGTATCCGAAGATAAGGAGCAAACCGATGAAGACGAAACGACGAACTTTGCTTTGATGACTCTCGATAATGAGGTAAACAACTCAAATAAAACTCCTTTACTTTATTTTGAAATTACTTGATGCTTTTTCATGATTTATTTTTAAATTAGTTAGTAAAAAATAAAAAAAAATTATAAAAAAATATCATGCTTCTCTTTCTAGTTATTTTGAAATAATAATAATTAAAATTTAAGCATGACAATTGCATATTAACTCCTAGTACTAAGCATGAAAAGTTAAATTTACTTAAAAATATATATTACTACAACAAACAAAATGATTTTGATTGAAAATGTCTTATGTTCAATGAAATCATGCTTGATGTTTGAATGATATAATGATGTAATGAAAATGTTAAAAGGTTTGGTATCATGCTTGATAATATTTTATGAGGATTTGAAGTAATGATGATTTAAAATCATATGTTTTGGAATTATGTGTCACACTTATTTATCTTCATGACTTTTTTTATAAATCTTGCTCTTTTGGTTTTTAATGATGATGCATGTTTTGTTTGAGATTAAAAATAATAATAATAAGGACATGTTTGTATGAAATCAATCATATAAATTGAAACAACTAAAAATGGAATGCCTTTTGACAATTACTCTATCTTATCGAATTTTCAATAAGAAATTGATAAATCTATTTACGTCATTTTGAATATCTTAAAGGTGATTTTGATGATGATTTTAGATTTCTTTTCATATGATTCATTTTAATAATAAGATGTTATATCCAATCGAATCATTTATCGATTTTTGCAACTTAAGATGTATTTTATATGAAACATTTTTCTTGATTCACGTATGATTTACGCGTCCAAGAGAAGATTTATCTAAACGAATCTTGATTCTTGATATTAATAATTTAAGATTTATTTGAATCAAAATATCTTATTTGATCCCCTATGATTCTATTCGTTATTTACTAAAAATAAGATTTGTCGAGATGAATCATTCACGAATTGATCTTTCATATTAATATATTTCATATCATGATTTTTATATGACTCCTTTGTAATTATGATTTGTATATCTTATGATATAATTGAATCATTGATGAAAAAAAGGAGATTAATGAATCTATTTATGTCTTTTTTATGAATCTCTTGATAAAGATTTTGATGATTTGATAATTTGAATCTAAATGAGATTTTTCCAATCAAATCATGAACCTTCTCTTAATTTCTTAAATTAAAGATTTTCTTTTATGAATCAAGATCTCTTATTCTTTATTCTCGTATGATTCTTGCATTTTGTTTAAGAGAAAATTTTCTATATAAATCATGTCTCTTGGTATTCAAATAATCTTTGATATTATATCTTTCATGATATGATTTTTATTATGTATAATTTTTTGCATTCATGAAGTGTATATCTCATCACCCAATTAATTTTTCTTGATATTCTTCATGTAATGATATGAAATTATGCATGTTATATATTGAAGACTTGAAACCATGTTTTGGTATCATGCACACCCAAGTAATATTGATTTAAAAATTTATTGATTTAGTATCATGCCCAACGTGATAATGATGATGACTTGGCATTTCTTATAAGAAATCTTTATAGGTTAAGATTTATTTTTTATCCAAATCATGATCTTGATTTCATGATATTTGATACATAAGATTTTTCTATGAATCAAGATATTGTTTTTAAACTCTCATGTTTCTTTTTGTTATTTACTAAAAGGGAGATTTGTCAAAATAAATTATGTCCTTTAGTATTCATGATTTAATCCTTCATGACATGATTTCTTTGTATTTATGGCTTGCATGCCTTGTAATGATTGAAATATTTTGCACTATTGTATCCTTCCCTTCCTTTTGACAATGACAAAGGGGGAGAAAAAAATATTAACTTGCACATCTAGTAAAATTTATAAACTTGCAAAACTCAAAATTATTGCTAGCTTGCATGTTATAAAATGATGTAAAATTTTGCTATCTTGCCCTTTGTAAAGGAAGCAAAAATTATCAGCTCGACAATTGTAAAGGAACCAAAATTACTTGCTAGAAAGGCAAAACTTGTTAGCTTACACTTCTCAAAAGAGAAGAAAGAACTTGCTATCTTGAACATCACCAAAAATTGCTAGCTTGCCTATCTTAAGAAGCAAAAGTGCAAACTTTAAAAATTTATAATCTTACACATCTTTAAAATTAATGATGAATTGGTGATAATGTTGTAAAGTGATGAAAAAATTGCTAGCTTGTATATTGTAAAACTTACATATCTCAAAACCTAGCTAGATACACTTCTCCTTTTTGTTGATGATAAAGGGGAGGAAGATATAATGACAATCATGCATGGGATGATACATTGAAATTTTGATTATACATGATTTTATAATGACATGTTGCTTGGATTTATAATTTATTTCTGAATTTACGTTTCTATCAATATGGTATATTGATAAGGGGAGTTTAGTTTAAACTATGTCATCAATTGATTGTCATCATAAAAAAGGGGGAGATTGTTGAATCTCGGATTTTGATAATAAAATAAATTGATGAGTTTGTGATTTGATCTGAGTTTTGAGTGACGTAAGACTAGCTTCGATCAAGGAGAGGCAAATTGATTAAAACAGGAGGAATCTAACGTTGGGTTAGAGTGAACATGTCAAAAGATTGGACGTCGGGACGGAGGATCAGTCGACGTATCGGTATAAGGCTTCGTGCCATGAGTTTGGGCATCGAGTCAAGAAGATTGGACATTGTGCCAAGGAGATTGGATGTTATGGGAAGACAACATGCCAATTAGGCAACATGCCGATTGGGTAATATGCCGATGGAGAGGACGATGCGCCGAAGGTTCATATGAAGTAGTACCAAATAAACCAATGATATGCCGGACAACATAGAATTCATGCTTATAATAATTTATCTAGATCAAGTTAGTTTAGGTCTAATTGAGTCAGTATTGAGGTGAAATAATGTCAACTCAATTAGGGGCCAAGTGGGCTTGAATTAGGGCTGAATTGGTTCTATTGTTTAGCTTATTCAGGGTCCTATAGCAGGTCTAGTGGTGGTACCACCCAGACTTAGTAGTGGTACCGCCTAGATACAATCTTCAAGACTGTATCAGGTGGTGGTACCGCCCAGACACAGTCTTCCAGACTGTGTCAAGCGGTAGTACCGTTAGATTGAGTAGTGGTACCGCTCAGTGTTAGTGCTATAAGCGGTGGTACCACCAGTACTCGGGAAACCCAGGATGAGGCCTTTTTTAGCTCCAATTTTGAAGTCATTTGAGGCCTATAAATATCTCTCTCATCCCTAGTTAACATACATAAGAATTAAGAGCAAAAAAGAAGAAAAACGCTATTATAATCTTGTGAGACTCCTTAAAAGCTCTAAGTATTAGTGTAGTTTAAGAGAGGAGTAAGTGGGGGTGTAATGGTTCTCTCCTGAACCTATCAAAAGGAGAATCGAGTGTAAAAGGATAGTTGATCTTCGCCCATTGAAAGATTGATAATGGAAGCCGGTGGCCTCGAGTGAAGAGGAATCGGGAGTAGATGTAGGTCACGACGATCGAACCACTATAAAACTTGGTTTACATTTCTATTCTTGTTATTTACCTTCCTTGCAAACTGTCTTACTTGCTTTACTTTCTCATTACACTCTTATGAACACTTTCAAGTTAAATACATTTCTAATATCGATTTTATCGAAACAAGTATTACTCTTAAGGGTAAAGGACGAGGACCAGTACTAGGGTCCAATGGTGTACGATAAAGCATGGATAAAACCTGGTGGCTCTGATCCTCTAATAATGATACTAACGATGTTGCTCCCTTCTCCTCGTTTAGTTGTTGGGGTTTGCAAGAACAGGAAATATTTATAGACGATACACCTTTTACTATTCTATCTATTTGGAAGTCGGGAGGAGAAGCCCACGATGGGACTCACCATGGAAACAAAAGGTGGTCATGGTCTAGGGTGGGAAGAAATGGTTTCGGGTGCGATGATACCAAGTCATAAGAGATTGGTTTGATTTGAATCGATTCTGAATGATTTAAAAAATTTAAATCATCAATTTTGAAATCAATGATTCAAGAATTGGAATAATCATTTCGAGAGTTAAAATTGATGGTTCCATGGTTTTAAACTATTTAATTATTCAAAAATATTTTTATGATTTTATTATTTTAAATTATTTTATTTAAAAATCTAATAGAATATTGGTTGTTCAAATTGGAGCCACCGGAATTGGAACCGATCCTTATCGTTTTGATTTCGATTCCTAATTTTAAAAAATTAGAATCATGATCAAAGCTTGTTAACTGATAGTTATTTTTAAATTTTTATAAATAAGGAAGCAATGAAGAGCGATGTGTCTCCACAATGCATATAATAATAACAAAATTTTGGTAACTGAATTGATTATGAGATTTAAGATTTCAATTAAAGTAACCATCCTAATATCCTACACCACCGTTAGATACATATTTTTATATAAAATTATATGACTATATTTGAAATCATCAATTTAGGATATACAAAATATCTTATTATCTTTTTTAAGCCTGTATAACTTTTCTCGTTTCATATTTTGATATAAGAAAACTATAAATCTTATTTTCAAATAGAGTTATTAAGGTTGTTTGTTTATATTCGATGAAGTAAATTCAACTAGTTGATAAATACAATGGCACAGGGAGCATCGTATTTCGGGAGAAGATTTGAAAGGAAGATGATCATCCGATTAGGTAATTTTCTGATACTCTCAAGCTATTTACAAGTGATTGATTCAAGAATCAAAAAAATATTTATTTATATGTAGTATAGCCAAAGGAGCATCATATACCTCAAATATTCTTAATTACATGGAAGAGTCTAACGGTGAGATACTTTGCTAAGCAAGGGGAGGGGAGTATAACATGATGGTTGCTCAACTTTGACATGGATGCTTATGTTGAGACTTTGCTCCAATGAAGCCTCACATATCTTGTTCGACTCGTGCCGACATGGATGCTGATATGTCAGGGTTATACGTATCAACAATAATATATATATATATATATCATAAATTATTAACTAAATTTTAGTTTTGATGATATTTTTATCAAATTTGATACTTTTAATTAAATTTTATATTTAAAAATAGTAAAATCGAGGATTCAAAATTAATATTCTGTGATAAATCTCTCTCTCTCTCTCTCTCTCTCTCTTTATATATATATATATATATATATATATATATATATAGGTTAATAACATCGCCTAATTTACAAGGAAGGTTGCATGTGGGAGATGTGTGATTAATGCTCCACTATTTTTGCAGCTGCCTCAAAGCTCACATGTTGGTTAAGCGTTGGATGTGAAAGCGTCCGGCTTAGGTTTGCTGTATCACTTTTGGGTCACATGTTAGTACTCCTTATCATTGCTTGCAATCTGCGGCACAGAACCTCACGTCGATCTCTTTCACAATTAAGGAATTGGTCTCATTCCACAAGCTATCCACTTGAAGCAGAAAGAACTGAATCCTTTTACCCTTCCATATCATACCAATCGAAGGCATAAAATTACACACACACGTACATATATATACATATATATATATATATATTTTGTTAAGCTATGAAGAAATAGCAATCTGGTTTAGGATTTGCCCATATGGCTCGAACCCGTTGATGTGATGATTTGTCTACGTGACGCTCACGTGTTTCTGCTCGGGACGCCATCAGGACCACCCAGCTACAGCCCACAGGGAAAGGGGACCTCGTAGGCACCAACATTTTAGTTTTAGTTACCAATAATAATTAATTATAATTATTACTACAAAAGGGGTAATTTAGTAAAAGAGGGTTCCTGGAATGAACCGAAACGATGGACACGCCAAGAGCGGCGGTGGTGCGCGTACACTCCCTCTCCCTCCCCTTGCTTTTCTGTCACCCCCACTGCTTCCTTTCGCTGTGGGCTTCGCTCCCCAACGCCTTCCCCTTCCCCTCCCTGCCTTCGAATCTACGAACTCGTGACGCGCCGTGGAGACAGAACAAAAGAGAGATGACCTATCTTTGAAGGAAGGAAGGAAGTCGTCGGAAGAAGAGGAAGTAGATTGACCGACGACGTTTCTTCGTTCCCCGCGCGTCTATCGCAGATCTGCTCTTCCTTCCGTTTTGTGTCGTGGCGAGGGGTTGTAGTTTTGAGCTTTTGCTTGGTGTTTTCGCCCGTTTGATGTAGCTTCGGAGGTGGTTTGTGCTGTGGAAGTTATGGGCGACCAAATTCTGGTCTTTTGTAAGTAAAGAGTGTTCTTTGTTGTTGTTTTTGTGGAGTGATTCATTCGGGGGTGTGGCAGATTGTTGTCTTGATGATCTTTTGATGGATTGTTGGGTTTCTTTGGAGTTCTTTAGGTTCGAATTTGACGGAGGAGTAGGCGCGCGTTATGAGGAAAAAGCGGGTGTTTTTTCCTTCTCCTGCTCTCGTAGTTGGGGAAGATCGGGTTTGATTCGGTCCTCGGGAGATGGGACGAGAGGTCGGTGAGCTGGTCGTCCCTCCCGTCGTCTTCCACCACCACCGGGCCCTCCCTGGACCCTTCCACGAGTCGCTACTACCCTCGAAGAAGCGAGATTTCCCATGGAAGAACAATCCCAGCTTTCCCCACAACCAGCAGCACGAGAGCCAGCAGCAGCGGCTGATGGGCGCTTCTCTTCCGAACCACGGCGGCAATTGGAACCCCAAGATGTGGGATTGGGATAGCGTGAGATTCACGGCGAAGCCGTTGGCGGATGCATCGGAGGTCCTCTGCCTGGGGTCCCAGCCGTCTTCTGCGGCTGCCGCCACGGTCGATCAGAAGAAGAAAGGGCACGAGGGCTCGAAATATTTGGCTTTGGGCAGGAGCTTGGGAGAGGATGACGAAAACCTGGCGCTGAAGCTAGGAGGCGGAGCGTACTCGGTGGACCAGCCAGCTGCGAGGCCAAACAAGAGGGTCAGGTCTGGATCGCCAGGGAGTGGCGGCAACTACCCGATTTGTCAGGTGGATGATTGCAAGGTAGATCTATCAAGCGCCAAGGATTATCATAGGCGGCACAAGGTCTGCGAGGTGCACAGCAAGACCGCCACGGCACTTGTGGGGAAGCAGATGCAGAGGTTCTGCCAGCAGTGCAGCAGGTAATCACGATCTCCTCAAACATGCGTTTTCTTTGATCATCATTTTAATTGCAACAACTTTGTATTCATTTTGCGTGGAAATTAATTTCACCATTTTTTGTGTGTTTTTGGATTTTTTTGGCTTTCACAAGATATTTGAAATTGCATCATTTTGGTACACCATCGTCGAAATCTGGATCTGTCTTTGAAGGTGTTGGTTTTATTATCTCTGGCATCATCAAAATCTTATATGATCCTCATTTGTTATGTTACGTGATTTAGATTTCATCCCCTTTTGGAGTTTGATGAGGGCAAGAGAAGCTGCAGGAGGAGGCTTGCAGGGCATAATCGACGCAGAAGGAAGACACAACCGGAGGATGCTTTTTCTAGGCTATCGCTTCCTAGAAACCAAGAGAATGGAACAAATTGGAATCTTGATGTTGTCAATTTGGTAGTGACGTTGGCAAGGTTGCAAGGTATGCGATGTATCTTACAGGATAACCAATTTATGACATGCTGTGAGATTTTTGCTTTATCTTTTGTTACTATGAGTGCAGGTAACAATCAAGTTAAACCATCTCGTATCCCACCTCTGCCTGACAGAGATCATCTTGTCCAATTTATTAGTAAACTAAGTGCTTCAAGTAACACAAACCCTTCCTCAAGATCATGCGTACCTGGAGATTTTGATTTAAATGTATCTCAAGTTCCAGAGCTAGGTTCATTTGAACAATCACTAAAGTCAAATGGTGATGAAAATGAACCATCCACAACAAACCTGCCGGCAGTTCTCTCTGCAGTGCTAGCAGCATCTGCTCCTGATGGCCCTGGATCTCTTTCACAAGGGAGCAGTGAAAGCAGTGGCAATGATAAGACCAAAAAAAGGATGCAAAATGTTGAGCCACCCTCTGATGTTAATTCGCGTAATATGTCTATCCTTCAGTGGGGGTCCTCACAAACAACTGCACTGATAAATCTCGGGTAGAAGTACCTGACCAGACATTTCATCAAGGGAGACCAAGTTTACCTTTGCAGCTTTTGAGTCCTGCTGATAATGAGAGCCCTGCGGAACTGGGATCTACATCCAAGTATCTTTCTTCTGAAAGTAGCAACCCAATAGATGAGAGGTCTCCTTCATCTTCACCCCCTGTTACAAAGAAGCTATTCCCTCTACATTCAACAATGGAACTGGTGAAATATGCACCAGTTTCAGAATGCCAGGAAGACAATGCAACTGTTGAACTAAGTACTAGCCATGGTGGGAGTGTACCACTTGGGCTCTTTAAGGAGTCAGAAATGCGAGTCGAAAATGGAGCAGTTCAAAGTGTACTGCATCGAACACATTATAAGTCCTCTAGCTTAGATCACTCCCCTTCTAGTTCAAATTCTGATGCTCAGGTAACTTACATTCTGACTATCCACCTACCAGTGTTTACAACTTTTCCATCTTGTTTACATATTTGCTCTGATGTGGACAACAGGATCGAACTGGGCGAATCATTGTTAAGCTCTTTGGCAAGGATCCGAGCAGTTTTCCAGATACACTTCGTGCTCAGGTTGTGTAAAACACTGTTTAGTATTCTCTCCCTTAAACATGCTTCCATCAATATGCACTTTGTAATTTCCTTTATTGCAGGTACTGAATTTGCTTTCAAACAGTCCATCGGATATGGAGAGCTACATTCGGCCTGGTTGTGTTGTTCTATCAATCTATGTGTCAATGCCATTGGTTGCATGGGAAGAAGTCAGTGGCTTATTCTTTTGCGCATCATTTGTTTTCTATGTTTTAGTTCAGCTTTTCAGTACTCAAAATGTGTTGGTTGCAGCTTGAAAATGATCTTCTTCAGCGTGTCACTTCACTAGTTCAACATTCTGATACTGACTTTTGGCGAAACGGGAGATTTTTAGTCTGTGCAAACAGACAGCTGGTGTCATATAAGGATGGTATGCTTTCTTATATCACCTTTGTGCAATTGTCTTTCTTCTTTTCTAGTTTTAAATATTGCAACGCTCAATATTCCATCTCTATTCAAGGGCTGAAACTATCAGATGAAATTACCATGATAATTATATTTTCTAAATGAAACAACTGTCATTTGCCATCTGCTGCAGGGAAGATCCGCTTGTCCAAAACTTGGAGAGCGTGGAGTGCTCCAGAGTTGACATCTGTATCACCTATTGCCGTTGTAAGCGGGCAGGAAACTTCCTTTTTTCTAAAAGGTCACAATTTGACTGTTCCTGGCACCAAGTGAGTTGAGCATCTCAATGCTTGTTTATCCATCTAAATGCCTGTACCCAATTTATGTTGCTCATGAATTAGTTTCATTTGTGTAGGATCCACTGCACTTATATGGGGAAATACGTATCCAAAGAAGTTCTTTGCTCAGCATATCCAGGCACCATATATGATGATTCCTGCATAGAGAGGTTTGAGTTTCCAGGAGGATATCCAAAGTCCCTTGGTCGCTGTTTTATTGAGGTGATTAATTTAGATGTTGTAGCAGTTAATTGTTCAAAAACATGGCTTTCTTACTATTGGAATAGATGTAGTTGAACAGCACTTGCTCCTAAGTTGTAAATTCCATTCTCAGGTGGAAAATGGTTTCATGGGGGACAGTTTCCCTGTTATCATTGCTGATGCTGGTATCTGTCAGGAATTGAGGGTCCTTGAATCAGATCTTGAGGAAGATGTTCAGACAGTAGGTGTCATCCCAGAGGAACAAGTTCATATTAGTGTGCAATCCAGTTCGAGGGAGAATGTCTTGCATTTCCTAAATGAACTTGGTTGGTTGTTTCAGAGTACACAAATGTCATCCAGCCTACCATTGTTGGATTTCTCTATTACACGGTTTAAGTACCTAATTACATTTTCTGTTGAACGAGATTGGTGCACTCTTATCAAAACTCTTCTGGATATTCTTGTTGAAAGAAGCTTGAGTAATGATGCACTAAAGCATGAATCATTGATAATGCTATCAGAAATTGATCTCTTGAGCAGAGCAGTTAAGAGAAAGTCCAAGACAATGGTTGATCTGGTTCTTCACTATAGCATCAGTCATGGAAAAGATGCAAAAAAGTTGTATCTTTTTCCCCCAAACATGGCTGGCCTTGGTGGAGTGACCCCATTGCACATGGCTGCGAGCATGCAGGACTCAGAGGACATGGTTGATGCACTCACTAATGATCCACAAGAGGTAAAGCTAATTCTGACTTTTATAATCTTTAGATACAATGACATACACAACACTGCAAATCGATTAAATAACTACACTCGGATTCCAACTTTAGAGTGATGTGGTTTTAAAGGATACTTTTCATTTGTTCTGTTATAAATGTTGCCACAAATTAGTTTTGAACCTTATCATGGTACTCACTAATTTATTTGACTTTAATTTCTTAGATGGGATTGAAATGCTGGAACTCGGTACTGGATGACAATGATCATTCCCCCTATATGTATGCTACATTGGGGAACAATATTTCTTATAACAGACTGGTGGCCAGAAAGCTTGCTGACAGAACAAATGGATAAGTGACCATATTGGTTGAAGGTGGAGAGATATTCATGGATGAACCAGGGGTAGTAGGAGCAAACAGGCCTGGTGCTGCCCGAACGTCTCGTGCTAAATGTGCATTGGTAGAAGCTGGACGGCTTAGACAAACTGCCCGCTACAAGGGGCTTCTTCAGCGTCCTTATGTCCATTCGATGCTTGCAATTGCTGCAGTCTGCGTTTGCGTCTGCATTTTTTTCCTAGGCTCGCCACAGATTGGTTCTGTTGATCCATTCAAGTGGGAGAACCTCGACTTTGGACCAAGATAGCTTCCAAAAGGAATAGTAATGGTGCTGCTGCCTTATAACTGTCGGATTCCAGTGATGACTTCCGTGGATTTCGACATGTTCAAATCTTGAGCTGAGATATTTCATCAAGGAAGCAATTCTTGTTGATTCTGTTGGCAAACAAGATTGGCTTGAGGTCCCTAATGGAATCAGGGATTTCCATGGGATAAAAGCGGAGTTGGGAAGCAGAATGAGTTCCCTCAAATACACAGAATGCACAAAGAAGAGCAGAATGGACTAGACAGGGCTATCTTACATGTTTTACGACAATTTCTTAGTTTATGCAGTTAGTTAACATGTTGTGATTCTGTCTTTTTTTGCTGGTTTTACTTCATGATCCATGGAAAATACAACACATGAAGTCCATGAACTGTCTAATAACTTTTAATAGGAAAGTGAAGCAGTGTCACAAGTTGTGACGAGTAGTGCTGTGTAGAGATGGAAGCCCAGGTTAGCAGATGGATAAGGTGATTCCTTTGTTGAAGCAATCACACCACCACATAATGAGACTCTTTGGGACTTATCACAATGTATGTTTCTTAACTCCCAACTCCTTGACAAGCTTTTTTGGATGCTATTACTGACTCTTTAGGCCATGAACTTTTTATCATGTGGATTAACGCCTACATTACCTTGTTTTCTCTTGCTCTATTAGTAGTCCTCTTTCTAGATGGTTCCGTAGATATGCATATTCGTCATGGAGGTTTCTTCTCTCTTTTTTATGTTTTTCATTTTTATCCAATAAGTTTTTCATAAATCCTAGATGACACAGGTGTTTTAAAAAAAGATAATTTTATCCTTCAAAATTAAAGGTGTTTGAATTTGTCATTTGATTTTTGTCGATGGCCTTCTCGATGCCATTAGATGTGGTAACAAGTTTTGCTTTCAGTTATTTAAAGCCCTTGTCATTTATTTATTGGTTTTGATGATTAAAACTAACAATGGTAAGTTTGTGATTTTTTTCCCCCAGGAAATGCAGCTCTACCTTCCCCAACATTTTGGAGTGTAAAGGAGGGAGTTGGCTCACAAAACATTTAGATTCCTATATATCCCATGGAAGACTTGCTGATTCCTATCACAATATTATGGTAGGTAGAGCTTCGAGTAAGATCTAAAGTTGTCCAAAGGAGTTGATCTTCCCACTCACATTGTGATGAATATTAGGTTCTGTTAGGACTCTAGCTAGAAGAGTCCTAATTGAGAGGGACATTCATGTAAAACCTACATAAGCCGACCCCTATTAAAGAGGTGAAGAGGCCGGCTAAAGTTAGGAGGTTATTTCTTAGAGAAAAATAGAGAGTTGTAAAGGAATAGGAGTCTTGAGTATGAGTCCTATTAGGAGTTGGTTAGAAGTAGGAGTCCTATTAGGAGTTGTTTATAAGTAGGAGTCTTAAGTAAGAGTCATATTAGGAGTTAGGGTTTAGAAGTCCTATAAATAGTCATGTATTCCACCTCTTTTCATAAGCAATAGATGAATCTTTTCTGCAGCCTTTGAGCAGCAACTTGGAGGGAGGAACCCCTATAGAGTTTCAAGGAGGTCGATCCCCTAAAGAGATCAACCCCAAGTTTAGAATTCTGCAAGGGTTCTAACACCTGGTATCAGAGCAGTGTTCTTGGCATCTCACTGCCCTTCCACTGCCATCCATCAGTCCTCCACAACCGCCCAAAGCAATTCCCACAATTGCTTAAAAGATTGTCGTCGAATTCTGCCATCATCTCCACCACCGCGAATCATCCTTTGATCTCCCCATGAATTGCAACAGGTTTTGGTTTCCTACCATACTGCTACTGTAATTTAGTTATCCTTATTCAAAAAAAAAAAAAAACTGTTCCTATATTGCTGCATAAACCTTTCGTCACAAAGTTTTCATCTCTACAACGAAAGATACATTGTAGAATTCCAACCGCATAGTACCATTTGTTTGATCTTGCTACTGTGCTTTTTCTATCCAAATTTCTATGAAATTTTTATGACATCTTTGACACTTCCTAACAGCAGATTTCCCTTTGGTTTTTTTAAAAAATTCTTAATATAAACCATTGATCTTTTACGTCTAATCTGCTATATTTGAAAATCTGCACTATAAAATTTCAGCCGCATAGCACTGTATGTTTGATCTTAATATTACATTGTTTCTATCCAAATCTCTACGAAATTTTTATGATAGCTTTGACATTTCCTAACAGTGGATTTCCTTTTGGTTTCATCAAAAAATTCTCAATATAAAGCACTGATCTTTTACGTCCAATCTGCTATACCTAAAAATCTGTGCTGCAGAAAATTTCAGTCGCATATTGTTGCCTTAACCCATCTATTTGCAATCTTTTTTGAATGAAATTTCTTATACACTTCATAGATCATCTTGGCTTTCATCTAAGATTAATCTATTAAGAAATTCATCTCTAAAAACGATTTTTATGTTGCTGCAAATTTTCGTTGTAACCCGTTGAAATTTTTCGATGAGAATTCTGCAATCGTAACTTGCACCAATTTCCTTGTTGTTATACTGCCGAAATTTTCTTGATTAAATTAGATATTCTTGCTGTCATATAAACTGTGATTTTGCTATCAATTCCCTCCTCAATTCTCTCAAGTTTTTGGTGGAAATTACGTTAAGAATCCGTTGTTTCTTCGACGACAATTCTACTCTTACAAGACAGCACATACTTGCTGCAACTTCCACTTATTTCTATCAAACCTTTGCTACCATCTATCACAGATCCAAAACTTTCATCTACAACCCTAAAACTCCACCAAATCACACCCTCAAACTGCACCCAAAATAGCCACAAAATAAGCCTAAACCGTAGCCTACATCCACCGATCTACCAACCCTTTCGACCATCACCTCTCTCAACCAATACATGCTTTTAACCCAACAACAAAAGAGAGATATTAACATCACAGATTTGGTGGCATATACTATGAAATCTGAGGAGGTAATCAATGCTAAATTCGAAGCCTTCGAGGCGCGAATGGAGGATAAGATTCGGACGCTCTTTACCGAACTTAGATCGGGCCGACCATTAAGCCCGAAGAAATCACATCAAGGAGAGAGCTTTGTCCAATCGCACCAAGCCCAAAGATATGACTTCCAAGAGAGGGGAAGTTCTATGACCAACCCCAACTATCCATGCATGAGAGTGGATTTCCCTAGATGGGAAGAAGGAGACCCGATTGGTTGGATCTCGCGCGCGGAGCGATATTTTCGGTACCATAAAACTGCGGATGCATCTATGGTGAAAATTGCAGCTATACATCTTGAAGGGGATGCTATACAGTGGTTTGATTGGTTTGAACATACTTATGGAGTCCTTTTATGGTGACAATTCAAATAAGGACTGTTGATCTGCTTCAGACCAACCGATTACGAGAATATTGAAGGACAACTAGCAAAGATCCGACAAACCTCCACCATTCAGGAGTACCAAACCAGGTTTGAAAGGTTATCTAATCAAACTCATGATTGGTCTTAAAAACAGCTATTGAGGACCTTCATTGAGGGCTTGAAGCCAGAGATCCGAGGAGAAGTTAAAGCGCGACAACCGTATACGCTTATGGCAGCCATCTCTTTTGCACGACATCAAGAGGAGCAATTGAACCATGAAGCTCGGAGGACTAGGGTCGCTCCTCAACCAGTAATATTGAAGCCCTCAGCCCCCCCTACTATCGACCAAGTCCCTACACCAAAGAGGTTAACAAGAGAAGAGCTTCGGGAGCGATATGCGAAGGGGTTATGTTGGCATTGTGACGAGCCGTGGAGCCGTGAGTATCGCTGTAGTAAAGGGAGACTTTTTATGATTGAACCAATAGAAGAAGAGGTCATTGAACATCCAGAAGAGAGCCTTGAACATGAAGAAGAAGATGCAGAAGAAGAGCCACAACCGACTAAAGTTACGGTACATGCACTAGCCGGCTACTCAAACCCGCAAACGATGAAAGTTGGAGGCCTTCTCAAACAACAATTGATCACTGTTCTCATCGACACAAGCAGTTCTAATAACTTTCTAAATAGTAAGGTTACTATCCAGATGACCTTACCTATTGAGAATTGCAGCAGGTTTGACGTTAAGGTCGTCGACGGATGGATTTTGAATTGTGATCGTAGGCGCCCGTAGGAGAAACTATTGCTGCAGGATCAAAAGATAATTACAGATTTCTTCCTTCTCCCTCTTGATGATCATGAGGCCATGCTCATAATTAAATGGTTGACGACATTAGGTGATATTTCTTCGAATTTTATGCAACTAATTATGAAATTTTACAGTAAGGAGAAACAAGTGATACTGAACGGGAAACGTGGGGCGACATAACAACGATTTGCACACAACAAATGAAGAAGGTTTTGCATAAAGCATGCAGTAGCCTTTTGGTACAACTTGAGCAGCAAACTAAGGGAGAGCCAATAGAATTTGAAGATCCAAACCTACTTCCTTTGCTTGCTGAATTTTCAGATATATTTGACGAACCGCACAACCTATCTCTTACCCGTCGGCATGATCATTATATAACGATTCTTTCAGGCAAACCTCCAGCAAATACTCGGCCATATCAATATCTACATCTCCAGAAGGATAAAATAGAAAGGATTGTAAAAGAGATGCTCGAAACAGGAGTTATTCGGCCAAGTTGCAACCTCTACTCTTCACTAGTACTACTTGTACGCAAGAAGGATGGAACATGACGAATATGCATTGATTATCGAGCTCTCAATGGCATAACCATCAAGGACAAATACCTTATTCCAATAGAAGATGAATTGCTAGATGAAAGGGAGCATAAATCTTTACAAAGTTGGACCTTTGATCCGGGTATCATCAAATATGAGTACGCGAAGAAGACATACCGAAAACCACCTTTTGAACACACAACAACCATTACAAATTTTTGCTTTCTTCAATAGAAGGTGGAATATCTTGGGCATATCATATCAGAGGAAGGTGTGACAGTGGACCCCTTCAAAATTGAAGCAATGCAAAACTGGCCTACCCCGAGGAACGTAAAATTGCTATATGGCTTTCTGGGTTTAATAGGCTACTACTGCAAGTTCGTGAAAAACTATGGAGAGATCAGTGCACCACTTACTTACTTACTGAAAAAAGATGTCTTCCAATGGTCGGACAGAGCCTCCGCTGCCTTCGACAAACTTAAGGCAGCCATGACGACGACGCTGGTGCTAACACTACCAGATTTTAACCGACCCTTCATTATTGAGGCCGACGCATCTGGAGTTGGAATTGGAGCCATTCTCATGCAAGATGGTCGACCACTCACATACACTAGCAAGACATTATCTCCCTCTCATCAAAATAAGTCAACATATGATAAGGAGATGCTCGCCATTGTGCGCGCAGCAACGAGGTGGAGACCCTACTTGATTGGTCGACGATTTCAAATTAAAACCAACCATAAAAGCCTCAAGTACTTTTTGGAGCGAAAGATACCATCCCCTGAGCAGCAAAAATGGGTAACAAAACTTCTTGTATTTGATTATGAAATAACTTACAAAAAGGGGAAAGAGAATGTTCTTGTAGATGGGCTTTCGCAACTACCTGAGCAAGTTGAAGTTTCGACCGTTTCACTTCCGACCAGCGACTTCCTTGAGGATATTAAGACGGAATGGCAGGAAGATTCAGATATTAGTAAGATTATAAAAAAATTGGAGGAAGCACCAAGCCCCATGACTTATTACAATTAGGACTCAAAAGAATTACACTATAAGGGACGCATTGTGCTTATGATAAATTCTACTTGCATCTTCACGAGCAGATTTTGGACAAAGTTATTCTATATGCAGGGTACTAAATAGAAAAGGAGTACGACATATCACCCACAAACCGATGGCCAGACGGAAGTTGTAAATTGGTGCTTGGAGATAGCCCAAAACCACCCACCAAATATGACTACCCAAGGAGAACTTCAGACTCAACCAAGTGCTATTATTGATCGACAGATCGTGACTCGACGATGACGATCCACTACTGAATTGCTAATACATTGGGCAAACCTACTAACAGAAGATGTCACTTGGGAGAATTATGATGACTTGAAGATCAAATTCCCAAAATTCATGAATCGTCAGCCTCGAGGACAAGGCTGATTTGAAGAGGGCGGGTCTGTTAGGACTCTAGCTAGGAGAGTCCTAATTGAGAGGGACATTCATGTAAAACCTACCTAAGCCGACCCCTATTAAAGAGGTGAAGAGGCCGGCTAAGGTTAGGAGGTTATATCTTAGAGAAGAATAGGGAGTTGTAAAGGAATAGGAGTCTTGAGTAGGAGTCCTATTAGGAGTTGGTTAGAAGTAGGAGTCTTGAGTAGGAGTCCTATTAGGAGTTATTTAGAAGTAGGAGTCTTAAGTAAGAGTCCTATTAGGAGTTAGGGTTTAGAAGCCCTATAAATAGTCATGTATTCCACCTCTTTTCATAAGCAATAGATGAATCTTTTTTGCAGCCTTTGAGCAGCAACTTGGAGGGAGGAACCCTTATAGAGTTCCAAGGAGGCCGATCCCCTAAAGAGATCAACCTCAAGTTTAGAATTCTGCAAGGGTTCTAACAGGTTCCAATCAGGTCACCAAGCTGTTCTCCAGTAAAACCCTTGATTTCCTTTACGATAATGCCTCCACCCACAACAAATCTCTTATTGTCAACTAGGAACGATTAGGATCTGATGAGTGTATTGCTTAATGAAGTTAATTGATAGTTATCCAATCAAAAATCGTGATAATTGATATTGGAATCAAGTGTATTGCTTAATGAAGTTAATTGATAGTTATCCAATCAAAAATCGTGATAATTGATATTGGAATCAAGTGTATTGCTTAATGAAGTTAATTGATAGTTATCCAATCAAAAGTTGTGATAATTAATATCAGAGTTGACTTAGTATTGAGAGAGAGATCAGATTGTGAAACATTAAACCCCTCTATAAACTTCACCCTTCATCGGAAAACAGGCAGAGGAACAAATTAAACCCCTCTATAAACTTCACCCTTCATCGGAAAACAGGCAGAGGAACAAATTAAACCCCTCTATAAACTTTTCCACCCTTCATCGGAAAACAGCAAGAGGAACAATCATAGATGTGAAAAAGGTGAGCCACTAAATGCATGCTTATTAGAGAATAGGAGAAGACGCATGCATGCATTGGAATGAGAGACTAAATGCATGCTTATAAGAGGAGGATAAGACCCATGCATGCATGCATTGGAAAGAAGGCACATAGTTTCGTTTAGGAACCAATCCAAGATGTGTAAAAAGGCACATAATTTTGTTGAGAAACCAATCAAAGATGTGAAAAAGGTGAGGTTAGCTGCGGGTACGCAGTAAAGACCACCGACGAAGTGATCGACAAATGTTCCTGCCACGGAATAACTTATTTCAGGTTAGCTGGTGGCAGAGAGAGACTTGACAGAAAGTTCATGCGTTGGAGGGTAGACATGCAAGGAGAAGAAGAAGAAGACGAAAGCATCAAAACGCAAGTCAAGCCTCGCTTGTGTCTCACGAAAGTGGTAGTTGAAGATGAGCGGTAAGGATCCGAAACTCTAACATCTCGCTTAAGTGAATTGAAGGATAAAAAGATTTTTAGTTAGGTTATTAGTAATCCCAAATTTGCTAGGTATTAATATCGAATCTGGTAATCTTGTGCGTTGTTCTGGACGAAACTGATATGCAGCTGGTTTCGCTTGAGAACCTAATAGAAACTTACTGAATAGGCAGGCTGTGACGGTCGTCAGAGATCCAATTCAGAAATTTGACTTACAAGAACTGATGTCGATACGGTGTTCAATTTCGTCGATCCAATTCCGAAATTTGACTTACAAGAACTGATGTCGATATGGTGTCTCCGATGTTCAAATTCGTCGATCCTCTGAAGTAGTAAATAGAGTTAGAACGTGCATTGTGTCTCGTCTCGTCTTTTATGAAAGCATCCGATCGTCTATGGTAAGAGACATGTTATTCAAACTGAATGCGCTTTGAAAGATCACGAGACTCGATTGTTAGAAATTTTAAAGATGGTGCGACTGATGATGGACGTTGACTAGGTTTTTGGCAGGCGGCAAGACTCTCCACTCCTCCACCCAAATTACTCGACAAATACTAACTTGTTAGGACTCTAACTAGGAGAGTCCTAATTGAGAGGGACATTCTGTTAGGACTCTAGCTAGGAGAGTCCTAATTGAGAGGGACATTCATGTAGGAGGTTTTTTATTAGAGAAGAATTAGGAGTTGTAAGGGAATATGAGTCTTGAGTAGGAGTCCTATTAGGAGTTGGTTAGAAGTAAGAGTCTTAAGTAGGAGTCCTATTAGGAGTTAGGGTTTAGAAGCCCTATAAATAGCTATATATTCCTTCTCTTTTCTTAAGCAATTGATGAATCTTTTCTGCAGCCTTTGAGTAGCAACTTGGAGGGAGGAACCCCTATAGAGTTCCAAGGAGGCCGATCCCCTAAAGAGATCAACCCCAAGTTTAGAATATGCAAGGGTTCTATCACCTGGTATCAGAGCAGCGTTCTTGGCATCTCGCTGCCCTTCCACTACCATCCATCAACCCTCCACAACTGTCCAAAGCAATTCCCACAATTGCTTAAAAGATCGTCGCCAAATTCCGCCATCATCTCCATCATCGCGGATCATCCCGTGAATTGCAACAGGTTCTGGTTTCCTACCTTACTGGTGTTGCAATTTAGTTATCCCTATCCGAAAATCCAAAAAAAAAAAAAATTGTTCCTATATTGCTGCATAAACTTTTCGTCACAAAGTTTTTATCTCTACAACGAAAGATACATTGCAGAATTTCAGCCGCATAGCACTGTTTGTTTGATCTTGATACTATATTTTCTCTGTCATATAAACTAAGATATTACTGTCAATTCCCTCCTCAAATCTCTCAAATTTTTGGTGGAGATTTCATCGAGAAACCGCTATTTCTTCGATGATAATTCTGCTCTTACAAGACAACACAATTCTGCAACAAACTTTCACTGATTTCTATCAAATCTATACATGCCTTTAACCCATCAACGAAAGAGAGATCTTAACATCACAGATTTGGAGTCATATACTATGGCATCTGAGGAGGCAATCAATGCTAAATTTGAAGCCTTTGAGGCACGAATGGAGGATAAGATTCGGACTCTCCTTACCAAATTCAGTTTGGGCCGACCACCAAGCCCGAAGAAATCACATCAAGGAGAGAGCTCTAACCAATCACATCATGCCCAAAGAGATGACTTCCAAGAGAGGGGAGGCTCTATGACCGACCCCAACTATTCGCGCATGAGAGTGGACTTCCCTAGATGGGAAGGAGACCCAATTAGTTGGATCTCGCGCGCGGAGCGATATTTTCGGTACCATAAATCTGCGGATGCATCCATGGTGGAAATTGCAGCTATACATCTTGAAGGGGATGCCATACAATGGTTTGACTAATTTGAACATACTTATAGAGTCCTTTCATGGCGACAATTCAAAGAAGGACTACTGATCCGCTTCGGACCAACTTATTACGAGAACATTGACGGACAACTAGCAAAGATCCGACAAACCTCCACCATTCAGGAGTACCAAACCAGGTTTGAAAGGTTATCTAATCAAACTCGTGATTGGTCTGAAAAACAGTTATTGGGGACCTTTATTGAGGGCTTAAAGCCGGAGATCCGGGGAGAAGTTAAGGCGCGACAACCATACACACTTATGGCAGCCATCTCTTTCGCACGACTTCAAGAGGAGCGATTGAACCATGAAGCCCGGAGGACTAGGATCACTCCATGACCTACAATACTAAAGCCCTTAGCCCACCCTACTATCAACCGAGTCCCTGCACCGAAAAGGTTAACAAGAGAAGAACTTCGGGAGCGATCTGCGAAGGGGTTATGTTGGCATTGCGATGAGCCGTGGAGCCGCGAGCATCGCTGTAAAAAAGGTAGACTTCTTATGATTGAACCAGTAGAAGAAGAGGTCATTGAATATCTAGAAGAGAGCCTTGAACATGAAGAAGAAGATATGGAAGAAGAGCCACAGCCAACCGACATTATGGTACACGCACTAGCCGGCTACTCAAACCCGCAAACGATGAAAGTTGGAGGCCTTCTCAAACAATAGCCGATCACTGTTCTCATCGACACGGGTAGCACTAATAACTTCCTAAATAGTAAGGTTGCTGCTCGGATGGCACTGCATATTGAAGGTTGCAGCAAGTTCGATGTAAAGGTTGCTGATGGCAGAATCCTAAAGTGCGACCAAAGATGCCCGCAGGTGAAACTATTACTGCAAGACCAAGAAATTATCATCGATTTCTTCCTCCTACCAATCGATGACTATGAGGCAGTGCTTGGTATAGAATGGTTGACTACACTAGGTGATGTCTCTTGGAACTTTTCTAAATTAATTATGAAATTCTACTATAAGGGCAAACAGATCATCCTACGTGGGAAGCGCGGAAGCAACATTACCACTGTTTTGACCCAACGAATGGAGAAAGTTTTGCACAAGGTAAATGGTGGCTTTTTGATGCATCTCCAGTCACAACCAAAAGAGAAGAAAATAGAAATTGAAGATCAAAATCTTGCCCAATTGCTTACTGAATTTGCCGACATATTTACTGAACCGCGTGGTCTTCCTCCTTCTCGGCAACTTGACCATCGAATTCCAATCCTTCCGGGCAAGCCACCAGTGAACACTCGACCGTACCGATATCCTCACCTCCAGAAAGATGAAATTGAAAAGATCGTAAAGGAGATGCTTGAAACAGCGGTGATTCGGTCAAGTTGCAGCCCCTATTCCTCACCGGTGCTACTTGTACGCAAGAAGGATGGAACTTGGCGGATGTGCATCGACTACCGAGCTTTAAATGACATCACCGTCAAGGACAAGTACCCAATACCAGTGGTGGATGAACTTATTGATGAATTGAAAGGAGCTCGAGTCTTCACGAAGTTGGACCTCTGATCCGGTTACCACCAAATTCGGGTATGTGACGATGACATTCAAAAAACTGCATTTCGCACACATGATGGCCATTATGAATTCTTGGTAATGCCTTTTGAACTCACTAATGCTCCTTCAACCTTTCAAAGTCTCATGAACGATATTTTTCGGAGCTTTCTTCGTAAATTTGTGCTGGTATTTTTCGATGATATTCTCGTTTACAGCTCTTCTCTTGAGACTCACTTTCAGCATTTACGGATTGTTTTGATGATCCTTCGGGAGAATATGCTTTTTGTTAAGCAACCAAAGTGTAGCTTTCTCCAGCAAAAAGTTGAGTACCTTGGGCATATAATATCAGAAGGAGTGGCGGTAGACCCAACAAAAATTGAGGCAATGCAAGGCTGGCCGAAACCTACAAACATGAAATTACTACGGGGGTTCCTTGGACTAACAGGCTACTACCGAAAATTTGTTAAGGACTATGGGAAGATCAGTGCACCACTCACTTCTTTATTGAAAAAAAATGCTTTCCAATGGTCGGACAAAGCCTCTGCTGCCTTCGACAAACTTAAGGCAGCCATGACAACGACGCCAGTGCTTGCGCTACCAGATTTCAATAGACCCTTCATCATTGAGGCCGACGCATCTGGAGTCGGAATTGGAGCCGTTCTCATGCAAAATGGTCGACCACTCGCATACACTAGCAAGACATTGTCTCCCTCCCATCAAAACATATCAGTATATGATAAGGAGATGCTTGCCATTGTACATGCAGTAACGAGGTGGAGACCCTACTTGATCGGCCGGCGATTTCAAATTGAAACTGACCATAAAAGCCTCAAGTACTTTTTGGAGCAAAAGATATCATCCCTTGAGCAGCAAAAATGGGTAACCAAACTTCTTGGATTTGATTATGAAATTATTTACAAAAAGGGGAAAGAAAACGTTGTTGCAGATGCACTCTCAGGGCTACTTGAACAAGCTAAGGTTTCAGCCATCTCCCTTCCTACCACCGGTCTCCTCGAGGACATTAGGGAAGAATGGAAGAAGGATCCAGAGATCAACAACATCATAAAAAAATTGGAGGAGGATCCAAATGCAATAGCCCACTACACCTGGGATTCGAGGGATCTACGCTACAAAGGTCGCATTGTGCTTATACCTGTCTCCCCTTGCATCACAATCATCTTGCATGAAATGCACTCCATACCTTTAGTAGGGCACTTTGGATTCCTAAGAACCTACAAAAGAGTGAAGCAAAATTTTTATTGGAGAGGGATGAAAAAAATTATTGCTGAATATGTGGCACAATGTGATGTATGTCAACAGCACAAGGGTGAAACTGTGGCAAATCCAGGGAAGCTACAACCACTGCCCATACCAGACTCAGTGTGGACTGACATCTCCATGGACTTCATTGAAGGGCTACCATCTTCCAAAGGTAAAAGCATGATTCTCGTGGTAGTTGATCGACTTACGAAATATGCTCATTTTTGTGCTGTGAGAAATCCCTACATTGCTGCTAGTATTGGCCAGATTTTCATAGAAAATATTGTTAAACTGCATGGGATGCCAAGGTCCATCGTAAGTGATCGTGACAGGATCTTCGCTAGTAAATTTTGGACCGAGTTATTTCAGTTACAAGGCACCAAACTCAAGATGAGCACAGCGTATCATCCACAAATTGACGGCCAAACAGAGGTGGTAAATAGGTGCTTAGAGATGTACCTCCGGTGTTTCGCTAGCGACCGACCAAAAGAGTGGGCGAAATGGCTTCCCTAGGCCAAATGGTGGTATAATACTACATATCATTCATTTACAAAATGTGCCCCTTATGAAGCATTGTATGGTCGACCAGTCCTTGTGATTCCAAAGTATGTAATTGGCTCAGCCAAGGTAGATCAGGTTGACCAAGAATTGATTGATAGTGACAAACTCTTACAACTGTTAAAAGATAATCTCTCTACTGCTCAAGCCAGAATGAAGCAGCAAGCCGACACACGACGAAGTGAAAGCGAATTTTCAGTGGGAGATTGGGTTTATCTTCGCCTACAACCATACAAGCAACTCTCTATCAACACTCGAGCCTCCATGAAGCTATCCCCACGTTTTTATTGTTGAATCTCATATTTTGATGATGAAACTACTTGATATATGTTTATGATTTAATCTGCGTTTTGAGTGACGCAGGATGCTTCGATCAGGATCAGAAGATTGGACGTCGGGCCGGTGGATCGGTCGACGTATCGATAGAAGGCTTCGGGTCATGGACTCGGGCATCGGGCCAAGAAGAGCGGGTATTGTGCCAAGGATATCGGAGTTGCAGAGTCAATTGGCCGATTGGGCAATAGGCTGCAGGAAAGGACGATGCGCCGAAGAATCGGACGAAGCGTCGAGGGACCAATGACATGCCGGACAACTTGGTTAATTGCTTAGGATTAATTGTCTCAATCGAAGTTTTGTTTTAAGTGTGCAGGATTAACTACGATGAAAGTAAGACATGCAGCAGGAGTTACGTCGGAGTTAAGACAATGATCACGTTGGGAGTTCGGGAGTTCGACGGAAGTTCGGACAATCGTCGGAGGTTCTATGGGAACAAATCCGAGAAGTCCATGAGCTTGCCAAAGAAGCTCGTCGGAACTGGCCAAGTGGATCGTCGCAAGTCCAGGAGTTTGCCGGAAGTCCGCAGGAACATCACCGAGGGTTCATCGGATGATCGACGGAAGTTCGCCGGAAGCTCGCCGGAAGAAGCGATTGACGCACCGGAGCAAGTTGCAGTAAATATCTTAGGGAATATCATAGTTAGCACAATGATTAAGTTGGAAATGGGAGGTGATCCCATTAACTTAATCTTGGGGCAATTGGGCCCCTGAAAAACCCAAATTGGGCCGAATGGATCAACCCATTCGGACCCTGATTTCTGGCAGGAGGTGCAACCGCCCAAGGCAGGAGGTTGCACCGCCTGGGCTCAGTCTCCGAGCAAGACTGGGAGGTGCAACCGCTCCAGCCAGGCGGTGGCACCGCCTGGGCTCAGTCTCCGAGCGAGATTGGGCGGTGCAACCTCCCCTGACAGGAGGTGGCACCGCTTGGGCTCGGTCTCCGAGCACTGGCTGAGCGGTGCAACCGCCTCAGTCAGGAGGTTGCACTGCCTGAGCTCAGTCTTCGAGCTCTGGCAGGAGGTGCAACCGCCCCTGACAGGAGGTGGCACCGCCCAGAGGCTCAATCTTCGAGCTCTACCGGGCGGTGCAACCGCTTCAGTCAGGAGGTGCAACCGCCTGAAACGACGAATTGGGCTTTGACGGGCTTCGACTACAAGGTAAGTAACTCAACTCTCTTGAATTATTTTGAAATTTCTTGATGCTCTCATGATGTATTTTCTTTTTTAGTTTAGAATTAATGTTAAAAAAAAATTATGATCATGCTAGTAATTTCGAAAATGATAATATTGCATATTTTATGATAAATAAACAAAATGATTTTGATTGAAAATATGAAATCATGGTTAAGAAGTAATAATGTGTATCATGGTGATGTCCATTGTTATTTCTCGATTTTGAGTATATTAAATCATGTTTAATTTGAAGTTATGATTAATGAGTATATATTTTTGAAATTATGTATGATGATTCTTGATAATTATGGATTATTGATTTTCATGATAATAACAGTGGCTTTAAAAACTGATGCATGTTTGACATAAATGAAATAGGCATGGTTATATGAAATAGTGTAAGTGTCATGCTTGACGATTGTATACTCAATGAAGCATAATGATGTAATAAAAACATTAAATGTTTGGATACCATGATTTATGATTTTATGCATGAGATTTTAAAGTTATACATGATGATTTTTGTGACTTATTGGTCTTGATGGTTTTATGATGAAATTCATTTTACGATCCTAAACGTTGATGCATGTTTTCATTTGACATAAATGAAAAGGCATGCTTACATGAAATCGATCACTTAAGATGAAACACTTAAAAAAGGGGGAAAAAATATATTATCAATGAAATCATGAATCTATTTATGTTATAAATTTTGTGAGCAATAAAAATGATTTTGATGATTTAAATTTGAAATGAGTTTTATCAAAATCATGATCATGATTTGTCAAATTGAATGAATTGAAAATGAATGATGATTTTTCTCTTGAATGATTGTGACCTGTATTCCTTGTATTCATGATATGATTTTTATGCAATTCTTTGTATTCATGAAAGGTTTATCTCATCACCCAATTATTTTCTTCTTGATATTCCTTATGTGATGATATGAATACATGAAATATTTATTAATTTATTTTGATGTATAAAAATAAAAAGTTATGATCATGCATGGTAGGATATAATTTAACAAAATTGATACCATCATGATATGAAACATTTATGATTTATAATGATGCACGCAATACTTGAGCTTTTTAATTATGATGTGATGTATTGCATATGATGTGAATCATGATTTAAAATGCTATGAGTTGTTGCTAAAATGAAGTATTATAAATATTGATTTAATGTCATGAATGCTCTAAATGATGAATGTTTGGTATCATGATCAAAATGAAGTGATAAATACTTAAAAAATATTGATTTAATGTTCAGTATCATGAACACTTTATTATCATACATGAAAATAGTGATAAATACTTTGAAAATAAATGTTTGTATCATGTTAGATGGTTTGACATATTGTGCATGATAAGCTATAAAGATGATTGAAACAATGATTGAAATAATAGGAATGATGATTTGGAATCATATAATAATGAGTTTATATGTTTTAAAAATATATATGATGATAATGATGCATGCAATGATGAAATATTCATGATAAAATAATTTTTTTGACATTCAAGACTTGAATTTTCATCAATGCTATTTACCTTTGTCATAATTTAGAAATTAATGTAAAGGGTCTTTCCTTCTTTTTGACAATGACAAAGGGGGAGCAAAACATGCTTGAAAGCTAATTTGCTAGCTTATATAATTCAAAAAAAAGGAGAAAGAAAATAATTACACTTCTCAAAAGAAAAGGAATTGTTATCTTGAACATCACAAGCTTGCCAAACAAAAATTGCAAAAGTGCTATCTTGCCTATCTCAAGAAGCAAAACTTGCATATCATAAAAATTTGCTAGCTTGCAAGAGTTGCCTTCTTGAACATCTCTAAATTGCTAGCTTGCAAGTTCTAAAATGTTGTAACATTGCTAGCTTGCATGTTCTAAAAGTGCTATCTTGTATGCTGTAAAACTTGCATATCTAAAACTTGATAGCTTGAATGTTCTAAGCATGATGTAACATTTGCTAAATTTTCTGGCTTCAAAACTGCATGATGATAAAACTTGATATTATGTTTTTCATGTAATGAGTGGAACCAATATCACAAACACTTGATTGTGGTACTTCTCCTTTTTGTTGATGACAAAGGGGGAGAAGTATGTTGATGACATGACATGTTATGCATAAGTTTATGCATAAGTTCATGATGACGTGTTGCAAGTATTCATGATGAATATTGCAATGACTTGAATTCAATTTGAATTCAAGATTCTATCAATATGGTATATTGATAGGGGGAGTTTATTTAAACTCTGGGAGTTAAGTTTAACTCCGTCATCAAGTGGTTGTCATCATAAAAAAAGGGGAGATTGTTGAATCTTGTATTTTGATGATGAAACTACTTGATATATGTTTATGATTTAATCTGCATTTTGAGTGACGCAGGATGCTTCGATCAGGATGAGACAATTAAAGCAGGAAAATCATGTTGTGCCGGAGGAACATGTTAGAAGATTGGACGTCGGGCCGGTGGATCGGTCGACGTATCGATAGAAGGCTTCGGGTCGTGGACTCGGGCATCGGGCCAAGAAGAGCGAATATTGTGCCAAGGATATCGGAGTTGCAAAGTCAATTGGCCGATTGGGCAATAGGCTGCAGGAAAGGACGATGCTCCAAAGAATCGGACGAAGCGTCGAGGGACCAATGACATGCCGGACAACTTGGTTAATTGCTTAGGATTAATTGTCTCAATCGAAGTTTTGTTTTAAGTGTGCAGGATTAACTACGATGAAAGTAAGACATGTAGCATGAGTTGCGCCGGAGTTAAGACAATGATCACGTTGGGAGTTCGGGAGTTTGACGAAAGTTCGGACAATCGTTGGAGGTTTTGCGGGAACAAATCCGAGAAGTCCATGAGCTTGCCAAAGAAGCTCGTCGGAACTCGCCAAGTGGATCGTCGTAAGTCCAAGAGTTTTCCGGAAGTCCGCAGGAGCATCACCGAGGGTTCATCGGATGATCGACGGAAGTTTGCCGGAAGCTCGCCGGAAGAAGCGATTGACGCACCGGAGCAAGTTACAGTAAATGTCTTAGGGAATATCGTAGTTAGCATAATGATTAAGTTGGAAATGGGAGGTGATCCCATTAACTTAATCTTGGGGCAATTGGGCCCTTGAAAAACCCAAATTGGGCCGAATGGATCAACCCATTCGGACCCTGATTTTTTGTAGGAGGTGCAACCGCCCAAGGCAGGAGGTTGCACCGCCTAGGCTCAGTCTCCGAGCGAGACTGGGAGGTGCAACCGCTCTAGCCAGGCGGTGGCACCGCCTGGGCTCAGTCTCCGAGCGACACTAGGTGGTGCAACCTCCCTTGACAGGAGGTGGCACCGCCTGGGCTCGGTCTTCGAGCACTGGCTGAGCGGTGCAACCGCCTCAGTCAGGAGGTTGCACTGTTGAATCTCGTATTTTGATGATGAAACTAATTGATAATTATGTTTATGTTTAACTGCATTTTGAGTGATGCAGGTCTACTCGATCAGGATTAGATAGTTAACGCAGGAGGAATTGACGTTGTGCCGGAGGAGATCACGTCAGGGTATTGGACGACAGAAGGCTTCGGACGACGGGCGTCGGGCCAAGGAGAGTGGAATTGCACCAAGGATATTGGGGTTGCGGAGGTCAACCGCCGATTGGGCAACAAGCCGCAAGAGAGGACGATGCACCGAAGAATCGGACGAAGCGCCAACCAATGACGTGCCGGGCAACAGAATGTCAATTCGCGTTGTAATAATTGTGTAGATCGGAGTAGAGTTTTGGCTTGTGTGTGCAGGATTAACTACGATAACGATAAAGACATAAAGCAAAACAAAGTGTTGGAGTCAAGCGCGAAGGATTCGTTGGGAGTTCGAGAGTTCGACGGAAGTCCGAAGGTTCGTCGGGAATGTTGCCGGAACTAGCCGAGAATGAGTAGGGAGCTTGCGGAAGGGTTTTTCGGAAGCTCGCCGGAAGGTTCGTTGGAAGTTCGCGGAGCTCACCGAGAAAGATCGGAGCTTGCCAAAGAAGCTCATTGGAACTCGCCGAGATCAAATCGTGAAGTCTACGAGCTTGTCGGGAGTCCGCAGAATGGTTTCCGAGAGTTTGTCGGAAGACCGCCGGAAGTTCGTCGGAAGCTCATCGAAAGAAGTCTTGACTTGCAGACTTTGTAATAGCTTAGAAAATGTCTTTAAATTCGTAGTTAGCACGTTACTTAGGGTTAGGATTAGGTGTTAATCCTATAACCCAAGTAGGGGCCAATTGGGCCCGAGTTTGGACTGGTTTGGGCCAAGTTTGGAGCCCAAACTAGTAAGCTATAAGGGTCTGGCGGTGGCACCGCCAGACTGGGCGGTGGCACCACCCAGCACCCGAGAGCTGGGCGGTGGCACCGCCCAGCACCTGAGAAGTCCGGCGGTTGCACCGCCAATGCAACGGTCGATAGGCGGTGGCACCGCCAGCCTCGGGAACTCAAGAGAATTCAAATTTTGGAGATCAAATTTGAATCCTCTTGGGGTCTATAAATACCCCCCAATTCTCAGCAGAGAATACAACCTTTTGAGAAGCTAGAAGTTAAGAATTAGGAAAAGTCTTGTTTTCAATAGCTTGAGTGTTCACCTCCTTTCTTTTCATTGAAATCTTTGTAAAAGGGTGAAGCACTTGTAAGAGGTTGTAAGAGGGGTGTAAGAAGGAGGTTGATCTTCGCCTAGTAAAGGAAGATCATTAGTGGATGCCGGTAGCCTCGACGGAAGAGGAATCGGAGGAGTGGATGTAGGTCATGATTGACCAAACCACTATAAACTACCGTCTTCTCTGGTTTGCATTTATCTTATTGTCATTTATATTACTGCAAACCATCTTCACTTTGATGCTCTACTTCTTTGTCTCCTTCTTACATATGCCTTCAAGTTAAAACACAATCGAAACGGTTTCAAACGAAACATTGCTTTTATCGTACGAAGTTTCCGTAAGTGTTTAAATCGTCAAAAGTTTATCATACTTTACCGTTGCACTAATTCACCCCCCCCCCTCTTAGTGCCGCTCCGGTCCTAACAATTGGTATCAGAGCCCGGTATTTCTCATTTCGGATTTACACCCGAGAGAAATGGCTCTTTATGGCTTTCAAGAGGGCTTATCGGTTTTTCGTCCACCGTTGCTTAACGGATTGGACTACATTTATTGGAAAACTCGAATGAGAGTTTTCTTGATTTCTATGAATTTGGATTTATGGAATATTGTTGAAAATGGTTTTCAACTTCCCTCTAAACTGATGAACGAATGGTCAGATTTGGAGAAGAAGTATTTTTCTTTAAACGCAAAGGCTATGAATGCCTTATTTTGCGCTTTAGACAAAAATGAGTTCAATCAGATTTCTACGTGCGAAACGGCTTTTGATATTTGGCGAACACTTGAAATCACGCACGAGGGAACTAGTAGAGTCAAAGACTTGAAAGTTAACATTTTATTGCATGATTTTGAGCTTTTTCAAATGCAACCAAGCGAGACTATAGGCGACATGTACACCCGTTTCACGGATGTCGTCAATAATCTAAGAGTTCTTGGGAAATCTTTTTCGAATTTTGATCTCGTAAGCAAGATCTTAAGATCCCTTCCAAAAAGGTGGGATTCTAAAATAACCGCAATACAAGAAACAAAAGATTTAAATATTTTTCCACTTGAAGAACTAATTGGTTTGTTGATGACATATGAAATGGTGCACAATGCACATGATGAACAAAATCATCTTCCAAAGAACAGGAAGGATTTGGAACTTCGGACAAATAAATACCACTTGAGCGATGACTCAAGTGATGAGGACAATGATGAACTTGAACTTCGAACACTAACTCTTAATAAGTTCATTAAACAAAAATCTAAAATAAACAATGAACTTGAACGGAGGAAGAGGCCAAAGAAGAGGAAGGCAACCAAGGATGAATCAAGAACTTCCAAAGGTGAAGCGACGAGGGCTTTGACGAGCTTAAACTACAAGGTAAGTAACTCAACTCTCTTGAATTATTTTGAAATTACTTGATGTTTTCCATGATGCATTTTCTCTTTTCTTTTGAATAATTATTTTTCTTGAAAATTGTATGTTTTATGTTAATAGAATAAAATGTTAAGATTTAAATAATCATATATATGTGCTTGAGAAGCAAGAATGTGTATTTTGATGATTTCCATATTAACTTTCAATGATGATGCATGGTTTTTATATGGAAGGCTTGATGATTTTTTTTTTAAACCTTGTCTTTGGTTTTCAATGATGATGTATGTTTTTGACATAAGAACAAAACTTGAGCATGCTAATATAAAGTCAATCACATAAATTAAAACTAAAGAAGTTTTAGTTATCTATAAGAATCATTCAAAATTATGTTCAATGAAACCATTGCATAATGTTGTAATGAAAATATTAAAATTTTGATACCATGATTTGATGATTTTATGTATGAGATTTTAAAGTTATTTGTGATGAAATTTTTTTTTTTAAACGAATGATGATATATATTTTTTTTGGCACAAAAATGACAAAGGCATGCTTGTATAAAACAACTAAATAGAGAAAAGTATTTTTCTTGAAAATTCTTCTTCTCTATCGAATTGACTTTGATGAATCTATTTTATGATCTTTTTATGAATCTCTTCAAAATAATTTTGATTTGATGATTTGAATTTGAATGAGCTTTATCTTGATTTTTCGAGATTTATAACTTGAGATTTACTCTATAAAAATCGAGATATTTTATCCTCAATATTTCTTTTTTTCCATCTACTATCCAAATGAATTATGATTGATATCATTGCTATATTTCTTCTTGTCGTGTACTAAAGAGAAAATTTTCCTAAATGAATCATGATTTTTTGGAACCATAATTATTTTTATGATTCATAATGAATTGAGAAATTTTATATGCATGAATTGATATTTTGTTCTCCTATGATTCTTTTCGCTATTAACTAACAAGAAACTTGTTCTTGTAAACCATGATACGCTACTTGATATCTTGATAATTTATAACTTGAGTTTTCCTTTTGAATCAAGATTGTTTCATATCATGTTTTCTATTTACAATTGAAGAAATTTGTCAAAAATGATATATGTCTTTTGACAATCAATTTTATCTTTGTTATTTACCCTTGTCATGATTTGAAGATTATAGTAAAGGGAAATGAATTACATGATTGTATTGTTCTTCCCTTCTTTTTGACAATGACAAAGGGGGAGATAGCTAGCTTGCACAAGTCAAGAAGATGCAAAACTTGATTGCTAGCTTGTCTATCTTAAGTAGCAAAGATTGCTAACTTGCTTATTTCAAGAAGCAAAAGTTGTCTTCTTGAATATTACTATCTTGCCTATCTCAAGAAGCAAAACATGCTAACGTGAACATATAGCAAACTTGTATATTTCAAGAAGCAAGGGTTGCTTTCTTGTACATCTCAAAACTACTAGCTTGCATGCTCTAAAAATATTGTAAAATTTGCTAGCTTGTATGTTGTAGAAATTACTATCATACTACCTTGCATATCTATGATGATAGCAAAATTGCATAATGATAAAACTAGGAGATTATGTTAATTATGCAATGTTGGTATCCAATGTTGAACTTGGATATTTCAAAAACTTGCAACTTGCACATTGCAATAGGAAGCAAGAGTCATGGGCCTACATAAGAAAGCTATCTTGCATTTGCTTTCGAAATTTTTACTAGCTTGTATGTTGCAAAACTTGCTCACTTTTTCAAAAACTTTGCTAGCTTGCACTTTGTAAAGGAAGCAAAAATAGCACTTCTCTAAAGAGAAGAAAGAACTTACTATTTTGAACATCACAAAAATTTGCTACCTTGCATGATGTAAAATTTGCTAAGATCACTATCTCAAAAGAGTTGCTATCTCAAAAAAAGCAAATGTGCTATCTTGTCTATATCAAAATACAAAGCATGCTAACTTGTTACGGAAGCAAAATTGCTAGCTCAAACATTGCAAAGGAAGCAAAAATTTGCTAGCTTGAAACTTGCTAGCATGTAGTCTAAAGAGAAGCAATTAGTTGTTATATCAAGAAATGCAAACATGCTAAACTTATACATCTTTAATTGCTAGATTGCATGATGATAAAATTTGATACTATGTTTTTCATGCAATGTATGAAACTTTTTTTTCTCTAAACACATAAGAGTAGGAACTTCTCCTTTTTGTTGATGACAAAGGGGGAGAAGTATATTGATGACTTCATGCATTAAATTGAATATTTTATATATTTGCATGATGGTTTAAATGTTTATCAGAACTAGTGATGAATGTTACTTGGATTTGGGATAATCCAAGTGTTCTATCAATGGCATATTGATAGGGGGAGTTTGGTTAAACTCCGGGGAGTTAAAGTTAACTCCGTTAGTCATCAATTAGTTGTCATCATCAAAAAGGGGGAGATTGTTGAATCTCGTATTTTGATGATGAAACTAATTGATAATTATGTTTATGTTTAACTACATTTTGAGTGATGCAGGTCTACTCGATCAGGATTAGACAGTTAACGCAGGAGGAATTGACGTTGTGCCGGAGGAGATCACGTCAGGGTATTGGACGGCAGAAGGCTTCGGACGTCGGGCGTCGGGCCAAGGAGAGTGGAATTGCGCCAAGGATATTAGGGTTGCGGAGGTCAACCGCCGATTGGGCAACAAGCCGCAAGAGAGGACGATGCACCGAAGAATCGAACGAAGCGTCGATGGACCAATGACATGCCAGACAACATGATTCATGCTTAGTAATAATTGTTTAGATCGAAGTGTATTTTTATATGTGCAAGATTAACTACGATAGCAAGGCATAAAGCAATGTGAAGTCTCGGATTCAAGAACTCGATTTCGTTGAGTGTTCGAGAGTTCGTCGGAAGTCCGAACGTTCATCGGAATTTCTGTCGGAATTGATCGAGAAGTCCTAGAGCTTGCTAAAGAAGCTCATCAAAACTCGCCAGGAAGATTGTCATGAAGTCCAGGAGCTTGCCGGGAGTCCACCCTTGTTCGATGGTGGTACCGCCTAGTACCAGATCCTACGGTGGTAGTACCGCCAAGGAATGACAGTGGTATAACTAGTACCTTGGAAACCTAGGATGAGACCTTTTTAGGCTCCAAGTTTTAATCAACTTGAAGCCTATAAATACCCCTCTCATTCCTGGTTAGAAAACACAAGCATAAATAATTTAAAGAGGGAAAAATGCTGTTGTAATCTCTTGTGAGAATCCTCCTCTTCTAGTTTAAGTGTTAGAATAGTTTGAGAAAGGAGTGAGTGCCTGTAAGGGTTGTCTCCTAAACCCAGTAAAAGGAGAAGAGGGGTGTAAGAAGGAGGTTTATCTTCGCCTATTAAAGGAAGATCAATAGTAGATGCCGGTGGCCTCGACGGAAGAGGAATCGGCAAAGTGGATGTAGGTCACGATGACCGAACCACTCTAAAATCTGGTTTGCATTTACTTCTTGCTATTTACCTTATTGCAAACTGAATTCTTCCTTCACTATGTTTCCGTATAATTTCAAGTTAACATTTTTACGAAACTGATTTTAATGAAATGAAATGTTTTTGAAGACGTGATTTTACCGTTGCACTAATTCACCCCCCCTCTTAGTGCCGACTTGTTCCTAACAGTTATCCTCAAGACCATTCCTAGACTTGTGGAGTTTCTCTATCCACTCAACCGGTGTCCCCTCAGTCATCCTAGCTCGAAAGAGGCTCTTGGATATCTCATATCGTTGAGTCCTTCCCTATTCCTCAAACAGTTTGGAGACATGTAGTAGTATGGATCTGGCATCCATTTTTTCATGTTGTCTTTGTAATTCAGGAGTCATAGAGCCCAACATGTAACACTGAGCAAGAGTGGAGTCATCAATGTACTTCACAATAGCAAGCGATCTCATCCTCGCTTGCCCCTTCCTCGGGCGTAGGCATCACTATATCAAGGACATACACGATTTTCTCCGTTGTGAGAACAATTCTCAAGTTGTGGAGCTAATCAGTATATTTTGTTGATCTCGGATTTTGATGATGAAACCAATTGATAGTGTTTATGATTTAATCTATATTTTGAGTGACACAGGATGCTTCGATCAGGGAGAGACAATTAAAGCAGGGAGAAACATGTTGGCTGGAGGAAAACATGTCAGAAGATTGGACGTCAGGCCGGAGGATCAGTCAACGTATCGACAGAAGGCTTCGGGCCATGGATTTGAGTATCGGGCCAAGAAGAGCAGATATTTCACCAAGTATATCGGAGTTGCAGAGGCCAACTGGCCGATTGGGCAATAGGCCATAAGAGAGGACGATGCACCGAAGAATCAGACGAAGCGTCAATGGACCAATGACATGCCGGACAACATGATTCATGCTTAGTAATAATTGTCTAGATCGAAGTATGTTTTTGTGTGTGCATGATTAACTACGATAGCAAGGCATAAAGCAAAATGAAGTCCCGGAATCTGTTAGGATCGGAGCGGCACTAAGAGGGGGGGGGGGGGGGGGGGGTGAATTAGTGCAGCGGATTAAAACTTCGGTTTTACAAAAATTTTTCGTATGATAAGAACGAAACTTGAAAGACTTAACTTGAAAGCGTATTCTTGAAGTTGCGCAGTAAAGGTAATAAGGAACTAAAGCATGTAAGAAGGTTTGCAGTAATGTAAACAGCAATAATGAAATGCAAACTAGAGATTACGCCGATTTTAGAGTGGTTCGGTCAAATGACCTACATCCACTTGCGAGGCCCCTCTTCGATGAGGCTCCCACCTTCCACTAGCAAATCTCTTGAAATGGAAGGGTCAATACCCCTCTTACAACCTTTTACAAACAGCTCAACCTCTTACAAATTTTCAATAAGAAAGAAGGAGGAGAACTCTCTAGCAAATTGAAAACAAGACTTGCTAAGACTTTCTAAGACTTTTCTCTCAATCAAAATGCTTCTCAAAAGTTGTAACCTCAGCTGAGATTTGAGGGGTATTTATAGGCCTCAAGAGGATTCAAATTTTGGGCTCCAAAATTTGAATTCTCTTTGGGTTCTCGATACTGGCAGTGCCACCGCCCAGCCAAGCGGTGCCACCGCCCAGCGTTCGAGTGCTGGGCGGTGCAACCGCCCAGCCCAGGAGGTGTCACCGCCCAGCTCTCGGGTGCTGGGCGGTGCTACCGCCCAGCCAGGCGGTGGCACCGCTTGGCTCTCCGATTTCACTAGTTTGGCTTAATTTTAGCCCAAACCATATCTGACTTTGGGCCCAGTTGGCCCCTAACCAGGATCTAGGATTATCTTTTAATCCTAATCCTAATTACAAGTGAACTACATAATAAAAACACATCCTAAGCAAGCTTTCAACTGCGAACGTCGAGTCTTGTTCCGACGAGCTTTCCGACGAGCTTCTTCCGACGGACTCCCATCAAGCTCCCGATCTTGTGATGACTTTAACGAGTAGCCGAGCCTTCTCGGTGATCTCCGTGAACCTCCGACGATCTCTTCGGTGAACTTCCGAAAATTCCGATAGGTTCCCGATTTCTTCTCGGTTGGTTCCGGCAGCATCTCCGACGATTCTTCGGACTCTTAAACGTCCATCGATCTTGACTCCGGTATTCTTGCTTTGTGTTTTCTGGTTATCGTAGTTAATCCTGCACACTTAACTCAATAATATGGATTAGATCAATTAACCCGTTAATTGATTTCATCATCCAAATCCGAGATTCAACAATCTCCCCCTTTTTGATGATGACAATCAATTGATGACGGAGTTAAACATAACTCCCCCTATCTATATGCCATATTATGAGAAGATGAAAACATTTGAATTTCATCCATTGAATTCAAGCATAAACCGATAAGTTCTAACCGTAGAACTTATCGTTATTCTCATTAAGCAATAGTAAATGCGAAACTTCGATGAAAATCACAAGTCAAATGATATGGGACAATTTTTACTACGATAGGAGATAAAGATTTTCAACATGAATTTCATGATATCGATGTAAGGCATGCTTTCAATATGATCAATCAATCTTGTGATATTCTCAAGGATTTTGTAAGGCATATAAGACATTCATATCACACAAGCTTTTGCAATTCATATAAGTCATGCTATTAAAATGATACAAGTCATCACTTTTCTCCCCCTTTGTCATCAAAAAAGAGAATGAGACTTGAAGCACATAATTTATCATACAAAGATTTTATCATTGATCATACATCACTCATCTATATTATCATTGATCATAAAAAGATTTTATCATTCAAAATTAAGTATGCTAAAATATTTACGCAGAGTTCATCTTAAAGGAAAATTCAGCATTCATCCATATTATCAAATCTCTTCTTTTTATAAATAACAAAAATTGTAGATGTACAAAGAAGAGATTGGGATAAAAAAAAATTTTAAGTGGTAACTCCACTAAGTCAAGATCATAATTCGAATACAAATCCATTCAAATTCAATTCGTCAACTTGAAACTCATAATCAAGCCATCAAAATCAATTTCGAGATTCAAAATATCATAAAATCATTAATCTTGATCAGATGGAAGCGGTGTTTGACTCAAGATAGGATAAGATAATTTAACAAGTCACCGAGGAACGGAGAGAGAATGAAAAACTTTACGGAAAATCCATTCAAACAAGTTTATTCTTAGGGATAATTTAACATACCTAATTCCCTTCTAATGAATCCAATTTGGTTTTCATTCAAAGCTTTTGTAAATATATCTGCTAATTGATGCTTTGTGTCAATGAATTCTAGAACAACATCATTGTTAAGGACATGATCGCATATGAAATGATGCCTAACGTCGATATGCTTAGTTCTAGAGTGCTGAATTGGATTTTTAGTAAGACATATGGCACTAGTATTATCACATTTTATGGGAATGTTTTTAAAGTGAATTTTATAGTCTTCTAATGTATTTTTCATCCAAATGACTTGTGCACAACATGCACTTGCAGCAATGTATTCGGCTTCCGCCGTAGATAGTGCAACTGAATTTTGTTTCTTGGAAGTCCAAGAAACAAGTGCATGTCCTAAAAATTGGCATTTTCCAGATGTACTTTTTCTATCTATCCTGCATCCGCCAAAATCGGCATCTGCATAAGCTATTAGATCGATTTTTTCAGATTTTGGATACCACAATCCTAAATTTAGAGTTCCTTTAAGATACCTAAATATTCTTTTAACACTCTTTAGATGAGATAATTTAGGATTAGATTGAAACCTAGCGCAAAGTCCTACACTAAACATAATATCTGGTCTAGTCGCGGTGAGGTAGAGTGGTAGACCTATCATTCCCCTATATATTTTTTGATCGAAATTTTCACTATTTTCATCCATATCTAACTTAGTCGCAGTACTCATAGGGGTGTTTATTGCTTTTGAATTATCCATGTTAAATCGTTTTAACAATTCTAATGTATATTTGGATTGGTTAAGAAATATACCATCACTAAGTTGTTTGATTTGTAATCCTAAAAAGAAAGTTAATTCACCCATTAAACTCATTTCAAATTCATGACTCATACATTTGGCAAATGATTCACATAGTGATTCATCCGAAGAGCCAAAAATAATATCGTCAACATAAATTTGCATAATAAGAAAATTATTTTCAAAATGTTTAATAAACAATGTAGTATCAATCTTGCCTTTGGTAAAATTATTTAAAATAAGAAAGGAACTAAGCCTTTCATACCAAGCTCTAGGAGCTTGTTTCAAGCCATAGAGAGCTTTAGTCAATTTGAATACATGATTAGGAAGAAGAGAATTTTCAAATCCGGGAGGTTGTTCGACATATACTTCTTCGGAAATAAAACCATTCAAGAAAGCACTTTTGACATCCATTTGAAATAGTTTAAAATTATTACTACTAGCATAGGCAAGGAGCATCCTTATGGCTTCTAATCGAGCCACGGGAGCGAAGGTTTCTTCGTAATCGATACCTTCTTCTTGATTGAAAACTTTGGCCACTAATCTAGCCTTGTTTCTAACCACGATACCATTTTCATCTTGCTTGTTTCTAAAGTCCCACTTAGTACCTATGACTAAGTGGTCACTTGGTCTAGGAACAAGCTTCCGTACCTCATTTCTCTCAAATTGGTTCAATTCTTCTTGCATTGCAATGACCCAAAAATCATCTTTTAAGGCTTCGTCAATGCATTTAGGTTCAATTTGAGAAAGGAAAGCGGCGTTAGCACAAAAATTCTTGAAAGAAGAACGAGTTTGAATCCCTTTTGTTGTATCTCCTATAATTAGCTCCTTTAGATGAGCATCTACATACTTCCATTCTTTGGGTAAAGAAATTTCGGAAGAAGATGCATTCAAATGGCTATTTTAAGGAGGGGGTTCGTTTAAATTCAAATTATCAAAACCAAGATCATCATCAAAATCATTTTTCTTTAAATCAGAAATTTCATTAAAAACTACATGAATAGACTCTTCTATTACTAAGGTCCTTTTGTTAAAGACACGAAAGGCCTTAGAAACGGAGGAGTAACCAAGAAAAATGCCTTCATCGGATTTAGCATCAAATTTACCTAGGGCATCCTTTTCATTTAAAATGAAGCATTTACAACCAAAAACTTTAAAATAAGAAATATTTGGTTTTTTGTTATTCCATAATTCATAGGGAGTTTTTGATAGAGATGGTCTTATTAGGACCCTATTCATGATGTAACAAGCCGTATTTACGGCTTCGGCCCAAAAATATTTGGGTAAACTATGTTCATGATGTAACAAGCCGTATTTAACATAGTTCTTGCCATTTCTTGTAGGTTTCTATTTTTCCTTTCAACTACTCTATTTTGTTGAGGATTTCTTGGAGTTGAGAAGTTATGATTGTACCCATTAACTTCGCAAAAATTTTGAAAGTCACGATTTTGGAATTCACCACCGTGATCACTCCGAATTGATGAAATCATGAAGCCTTTTTCGTTTTGAGTGAGTTTACAAAACTTAGAGAAACACTTGAAGCAATCACTTTTGTGAGCTAAGAAATAGGTCCAAGTGTATCTAGAGTAGTCATCCACAATCACAAAAGCATATTTGCTTCCACCTAGACTTGTTGTATCAATTGGTCCAAATAAGTCCAAATGGATCAATTGTAATGGTCTAGTGGTGCTAATTTGATTTTTTGGTTTGAAGCTTGTTTTTATTTGTTTGCCTAGTTGACATGCATCGCATACCTTATCCTTAATAAACTTCATATTCGGAATCCCTCGTACTAATTCTTGAGATGAGATTTTAGATATTGTTTTCATGCTTGCATGACCTAATCTCCTATGCCAAAGCCAAGCATCATCATTTATGGCAGAGAAACACATTTCATTACCTAGTTCATCAAGATTGATGGTATAGACATTATTTTGTTTTAAAGCAATCATAGTCATGTTATGATTTGATTTTTCAATAATGCACATATTTGATTCAAATCTAACGATATAACCTTTCTCGCATAGTTGACTAATACTTAAGAGATTGTGTTTCAATCCATCAACTAGTAAAACATCATCAATGGAAAAACTAAATTTGTTACCAATAGTTCCCTTGCCAATGATTTTGCCTTTGTTGTTGTCTCCGAAGGTGACGTACCCTTCTTCTTTGCTAGTGAGCATAGAGAAATGAGATGGATCTCCAGTCATATGTCTTGAGCATCCACTATCGAGATACCATCTCTTGCTCCTAGCTTGTGGGTTTGTCTACAAAAGAGGATGATTTTTAGGTACCCATTTGATTTTGGGTGCCTCAAAAATTGACCCACTAATTTTGTTATTTATTATTGAATCCTTTATAGTTCCTTTAGGAACCCATATTAATTTTCGTGAACTAATTTTCCTAAATGGACATTTGTAGGCAATATGTCCGGATTTGCAACAGAAGTTGCATTTCATATAAGAGGAAACATGTAATGTAGGTCCTTTTATGAAAGTGGTAGGATTTTGATGTAATCCTTTTACAAATCCAATTCCATTTCTATTTGCGATGTGACCCTTGTGTGCAAGGATCATATCTAATCCTTTGCTACCAACCTTAAACTTATTTAAGGTTTCTCTAAGAAGCAAATTTTCATTTTTTATTGCTTCTAAATGCTCACACTTAGAGCATGGAGGAATTTGAAGATTCTCAAACTTATCTTGTAGCAAAGCATGCTCTTTCTTTAAGATACTTAACTTCTTGCTAACAATTCTACATTCATCAAATAATTCATGAAAAGCGATAGAGAGTTCTTCAAAAGATAAATCTTCATTAAATAAATCACATACCTCTTCTCCTAAAGCCATTAGCGCGTAATGAGCAACTTGCTCAGTGTTGGACTCCTCTTCTTTGGAGGCGCTTGAATCATCCCACGTTGCCTTGAGCGCCTTCTTCTTTGATGTTCTTTTTTTGGCTTGAGGACAATCGTTCTTGTAGTGTTCCGGTTTTTTGCATTCATAGCAAATCACTTGGTCCTTCTTTTGTTCAAATTTGTTTTTAAATTTGTTCTTTCTTAAGTATTTCTTAAATTTTTGAGTCAAAAGTGCAATGTCATTGTCACTGTCCTCATCACTTGATGTTCCTTTCAAGTGGTCTTCTTGTGATTTGAGTGCCATATCCTTCTTGTTCTTTGGAAGGGGGTTCTCGAGCTCGTCATGAGCTTGACATGTCATTTCGTAGGTCATTAGAGACCCAATGAGTTCTTCAAGAGGGAATGCTTTAAGGTCTTTGGCCTCTTGAATGGCCGTAACTTTTGGATCCCAACTTTTAGGGAGAGATCTTAAGATTTTAGTTACTAGTTCAAAGTTAGTAAAATCTTTACCAAGAGCTTTGAGTCCATTGATGACATCCGTAAACCGGGTGTACATGTCTCCGATGGACTCACTTGGTTTCATTCGGAAAAGTTCGTAAGAGTGCACAAGGATGTTGATTTTGGATTCTTTCACTCGGCTAGTGCCTTCATGAGTGACCTCAAGAGTTCTCCAAATATCAAAGGCCGAATCATAAATTGAAACACGATTAAATTCATTTTTGTCTAGTGCACAAAACAAGGCATTCATAGCCTTTGCATTTAAAGCAAAAACCTTCTTCTCCGATTCATTCCATTCACTCATCGGAAGAGAAGATTTTTGAAATCCGTTTTCAACAATAGACCAAAGCTCAAAGTCCATAGAAATGAGGAAGATTCTCATGCGAGTCTTCCAATATGTGTAATCTGACCCATTAAACAAAGGTGGTCGTGCAATAGAGTGGCCCTCTTGCATGCCGGAGTAAGCCATCTCTCTTGGGTATTAAACCAAATATGAGAGATAACCTCGCTCTAATACCACTTGTTAGGATCGGAGCGGCACTAAGAGGGGGGGGGGGGGGGGTGAATTAGTGCAGCGAATTAAAACTTCGGTTTTAGAAAAATCTTTCGTATGATAAGAACGAAACTTGAAAGACATAACTTGAAAGCGTATTCTTGAAGTTGCGCAGCAAAGGTAATAAGGAACTAAAGCATGTAAGAAGGTTTGCAGTAATGTAAATAGCAATAATGAAATGCAAACCAGAGATTACGCCGATTTTAGAGTGGTTCGGTCAAATGACCTACATCCACTTGCGAGGCCCCTCTTCGATGAGGCTCCCACCTTCCACTAGCAAATCTCTTGAAATGGAAGGGTCAATACCCCTCTTACAACCTTTTACAAACAGCTCAACCACTTACAAATTTTCAATAAGAAAGAAGGAGGAGAACTCTCTAGCAAATTGAAAACAAGACTTGCTAAGACTTTCTAAGACTTTTCTCTCAATCAAAATGCTTCTCAAAAGTTGTAACCTCAGCTGAGATTTGAGGGGTATTTATAGGCCTCAAGAGGATTCAAATTTTGGGCTCCAAAATTTGAATTCTCTTTGGGTTCCCGATACTGGCGGTGCCACCGCCCAGCCAAGCGGTGCCACCGCCCAGCGTTCGGGTGCTGGGCGGTGCAACCGCCCAGCCCAGGAGGTTTCACCGCCCAGCTCTCGGGTGTTGGGTGGTGCTACCGCCCAGCCAGGCGGTGCCACCGCCTGGCTCTCCGATTTCACTGGTTTGGCTTAATTTTAGCCCAAACCATATTTGACTTTGGGCCCAGTTGGCCCCTAACCAGGATATAGGATTATCTTTTAATCCTAATCCTAATTACAAGTGAACTACATAACAAAAACACATCCTAAGCAAGCTTTCAACCGCGAACGTTGAGTCTTGTTTCGGCGAGCTTTCCGACGAGCTTCTTCCGACGGACTCCCATCAAGCTCCCGATCTTGTGATGACTTTAACGAGTAGCCGAGCCTTCTCGGTGATCTCCGTGAACCTCCGACGATCTCTTCGGCGAACTTCCGAAAATTCCGATAGGTTCCCGATTTCTTCTCGGTTGGTTCCGGCAGCATCTCCGACGATTCTTCGGACTCTTAAACATCCATCGATCTTGACTCCGGTATTCTTGCTTTGTGTTTTCTGGTTATCGTAGTTAATCCTGCACACTTAACTCAATAATATGGATTAGATCAATTAACCCATCAATTGATTTCATCATCAAAATCCGAGATTCAACAGAATCAAGAACATGATTTTGTTGGGAGTTCGAGAGTTCGTCGGAAGTTCGGACGTTCGTTGGAAGTTCTGCCAGAACGAACCGAGAAGTCCAGGAGCTTGCCAAAGAAGCTCATCGAAACTCACCAAGAAGATCATTGTCAAGTCCAAGAGCTTACCAAGAGTCCGCCGGAACTTTGCTGGGAGATCATCGGAAGATCGCCGAAATGATCATCGAAAGCTGGACTGGTTTGGGCCAAATGGGCCTGAACTTGGATTGGTTTGGGCCGGATTTAAGGCCCAACCAAGGTGCTGAAACCCTAGCCGATGGTGGCATCGCCTGGGGAACAACACCCCAGGATTCCTAGGTAGTGGTACCGCCGGCAGCAATGCTGCCTACGGTGGTATCGCCCCTGTTCGACGGTGGTACTGCCCAGTACCAGATCCTACGACGGTAGTACCACCCAGGAACGGCGGTGGTACCGCTAGTATCTAGGAAACCTGGGATGAGACCTTTTTAGGCTCTAAGTTTGAATCAACTTGAAGCCTATAAATACCCCTCTCATCCCTGGTTAAAAAATACAAGTACAGAGAATTTAAAGAGGGAAAAATGCTGTTGTAATCTCTTATGAGAATCCTCCTCTCCTAGTCTAAGTGTTAGAATAGTTTGAGAGAATAGTGAATGCTTGTAAGGGTTGTCTCCTAAACTCGATAAAAGGAGAAGAGGAGTGTAAGAAGGAGGTTGATCTTCATCTATTAAAGGAAGATCGATAGTAGATGTCGGTGGCCTTAACGGAAGAAGAATCGGCAAAGTGGATGTAGGTCACGATGACCAAGCCACTCTAAAATCTGGTTTGCATTTACATATTGCTATTTACCTTATTAAAAAATGAATTCCTCCTTCACTATATTTCCGTACAATTTCAAGTTAACATCGTTACAAAACTGGTTTTATCGAAAAGAAACATTTTTGAAGACGCAATTTTACCGCTGCGCTAATTTATCTCCCCCTTAGTGCTAACCCTTTCCTAACAATTGGTATTAGAGCCTCGTTTTCTTATTTTGTTTAACACCCAAAGAGAAATGGCTCATTTCAGCTTTCAAGAGGGACTTTCTCTCATTCATCCTCTCTTTTTCAATGGGATGGACTACACTTATTGGAAAACTCGAATGAGAGTTTTCTTACTTTCGATTGATTTAAATTTATAGAATATGGTCAAAAACAGATTTCAAAGGTCTTCTCTTCCAATGAACGATTGGAATGATTTGGAGAAGAAGATATTTTCTTTAAATGTTAGAGCTATGAATGCTCTATTTTGTGCCTTAGACAAAAACGAATTCAATCGGGTTTCTTTGTGCGAAACGGCTTTCGATATTTGCCACATTCTTGAAACCACACACGAAGGTACTAGTAGATTAAAAGTTTCAAAGATTAATCTTTTAATATATGATTTTGAATTGTTTCATATGAAACCAAGCGAAACCATTGTTGACATGTACACCCGTTTTATAGATGTCGTCAATGGTTTAAAATCACTTGGTAAAAGATTTTCGGATTTTGAACTTGTAAACAATATTTTATGATCACTTTCTAAAACTTGGGACTCTAAAGTAATGACAATACGAGAGGCTAAAAACCTAAATAACCTTCCACTCGAAGAACTAATTGGGTTTTTAATGACCTATGAAATGAATAATGTGGCAAAAAGAGAAATCGAGAACAACCTTCCAAAGAACAGGAAGGATTTCAGACTTAGAACAATTGAAGATCACTCGAGCAAAAGCTTAAGTGATAGTGAACTTGAACTCATCACTATAAAATTTTAAAAGTTCATTAAACAAAAATTAGAGAACAAAAATATCAAAACTACTTGATATGAATGCAAGAAAAAGAAGGTGACTTTGGATGAATCGAGCTCCTTCGAAGATGAGGAGAAAATCAATAAAGGTGAGGTGGCAAACTATGCCTTAGCGGCTTTCGACGATGAGGTAATCAAAATGCCTTTAGTTTATTTTAAAATTACATAATGCTTTCTTAAGTTAATTTTAATTTTGTTTTAATTTTTTTAAATTACATGTTTAATAATGTAATGAAAATGCAAAAAAAGGGATCATACTTACCTTTCTAGTGATCATGAAAATTGCATGTTTTGTGATAAACAAACAAAATGATTTTAATTAAAAATATCTTATAAAACCATGCTATATGTGTTTAAGAAGTAATAATGTGTATCTTGATGATTTTTGTATTCCTTGTGATTATAAATGCTTCATTTTTAATGAAATCATGCTTGATAATTTAATGCATAATGATAATACTTAATGAGTTTATTTTTTGAAATTATGTATGATGATTCTTGAGATTTATGGATTATCGACTTTTACGGTTTTGAAAATTCTTTTTCGGTGTTAATGTATGATGCATCTTTTTATTTGGCATAAATGAAAAAGACATACTTCTATAAAATAAATCTTATGAATTGAAACACTAGAAAATAATTTTGATTTGATGATTTGAATTTGAATGAGATTTATCTTGATTTTTCAAGATTTAAACCTTGAGATTTCATATGCCTGAATTGAGATCTTATTCTCCAACAAGATTGAATGAATTCTATCTATATCATGATCTTCTAAAATTATTTTCATTATTTAAATTATTTTTGATATTTATTTAAGAGGAGATTTGCTAAAATGAATCATGGTTTCTCTTGAATTCTCGGAATTTTAACTTGAAAATTCTTTTTATTAATCAAGATTGTCTACTATGATTCTTTCTTTTCACTATTTGAGTTATCCAAAAAGAATCATAATATGTCTTTTGATACTCATGATTTATATTCACGATCTTTGATATTTTATCTCTCATGATATGATTTTTATGTATAATTCCTTGTATTCATGAAGTATATCTCATTATCAAAATTTCTATTGTTATTCTTTATGTGATGTTTTAAAAATTGATGAAAAGGGAAATGAATTGCACTATTATATTTTTATTCCCCTCTCTTTGCCTATGACAAAGGGGGAGAAAATAATGATGAATATTTTGAAAATAAATGTTTGTATCATGTTAGATGATTTTACATTTTGTGCATGATGAGTTATAGTGATGATTGAAATAATAATTGGAATAATATAAATGATGATTTGGAATCATGCATATAATGATGATTTTATATATATTGAAAATATATATGATGAGTTGGTATGATGCATGCAATACTTATGTTTTTTTTTTTATGATGATATGATGCGTATCATGAATGCTTTAAATGATGAATGTTTGGTATCATGATCAAAATGTTGATAAATGCTTAAAAATTTTAATATTTTTGTATCATGTATGATATGCTCATAATGATGATATTTATCTTTCGGTATCGTGCATGAAAAATAAAATATAAGGTTTTGAAATTGTGTATATTTTAATTTGAATATATAATGATGCACAAATAAGAATGAATACTTTACCTTTGTCATGATTTGAAAATCGTTGTAAAAGGAAAAAGAACTACAAAACTGTATTCTTCCCTTCTTTTTGACATTGACAAAGGGGGCAAAAATATCGCTAGCTCATCTTGTAAAATTTAGAAACTTGCACTTTGCAAAGGAAGCAAAATTGCTAGCTCAAACATTGCAAAGGAAGCAAAAATTTGCTAGCTTGCAAATTGCATGGAGAAAGAAGTACTATCTTGCTTATCTCAAGAAGCAAAACATGCTAACTTGCACATCGAGCAAAATTTAAAAACTTGTATATTTCAAGAAGTTGCTTTCTTGAACATTTAAAAATTGCCAGCTTGTATGTTTTAAAATGTTATAAAATTATTGCTAGCTTGCATGATGATAAAATTGAAGATTATGTTTATTATGCAACGTTTTGAACTTATATCTCAAACATTTGATAAGTGGATTTCTCCTTTTTGTTGATGACAAAGTTGGAGAAGTATGATCATGTTATGCATGATGATGTGTTACAAATATTCATGATGAAATTTGCAACTACTTGAATTCAGCTTGAATTCAAGATTCTTTCAATATGGCATATTTGTTAGGATCAAGAGCACTAAGAGGGGGGGGGGGGAGTGAATTAGTGCGGCAGAAATCTTTCAACGATAAGAAAACGTTCGAACGATAAAAACACGTTCGAACGATAAAAACGATTTCAGTGTGAAAGCCGATTCTAAGATTACTTTAACTTAAGATTAAGCGAGATGACGTTAAAGTCAATCTATGAAGGTAGTTTGCAGTTATGATGAAAACCAGAATATAAGCGCAAACTGAAATACGACGTTCGTACGAAGAAACTGATTTACGTCTAAATGCTGATTCGTAAATCACTTGATTAGGCGAGATGCAGTTTAAGCAAGGATATAAAGGCAGTTTGCAGTTATGATAGAAATCAAAATGTAAACGCAAACTGAAATATGATGATCGTACGAAAAAATAGATTTACGTCTAAACGCTGATTCGGAAAGTGCAAAGCTTGAAACCCGATCGTATATGCGCAGAAAGCAGTAAGCTTTCGAGGAGGTTTGCAGTAAAGATAATATGCTCAAAGTAAACGCAAACCGAGATTTAGAGTGGTTCGGTCAATCTTGACCTACTCCACTTTTGGCTTCCTCCACTAACGAGGTCACTGACGTCAACTAGAGGCCTTTCGTCAATAGGCGAAGGCCAACCACCCTTTTACAGTTTCACTCCTTTTGACAGGCTTAGGAGACAACCCTTACAGAATTTTCTCTCCTCTCTTTACAGCTCAGAACTTGGAAGAAAAGAGGGAGAAGAACTTTTGGCCTTTACAACAATTTTGAGCTCTAAAAATCACAGAACAAGATCAAGATTTCGGTGTATGTTCGTGCTCTTTCAGTGCTGAATGGGTGGCATATTTATAGGCCCCAACTCAGTTCAAATTTGGAGCTCAAACCTGTCAATTCTCGGAATTCCGGGATCAGGCGGTTGCACCTCTTGACTGGAGCGGTTGCACCACCCAATCTCGCTCGGAGACTGAGCACAGGCGGTGCAACCTCCTGCCTTGGGCAGTTCAATCGCCTGGCAGAAATCAGGGTCCGAATGGGTTGATCCATTCGGCCCAATTTGGGTTTTTCAAGGGCCCAATTGCCCCAAGATTAAGTTAATGGGATCACCTCCCATTTCCAACTTAATCATTGTGCTAACTATGATATTTCGGTGGTGGTACCGCCCAGTACCAGATCCTACAACGGTAGTACAATCGAGGAACGGCGGTGGTACCGCCAGTATCTAGGAAACCTGGGATGAGACCTTTTTTGGCTCTAAGTTTGAATCAACTTGAAGCCTATAAATACCCGTCTCATCCCTGGTTAAAAAATACAAGCATAGAGAATTTAAAGAGGGAAAAATGCTGTTCTCTTATGAGAATCCTCCTCTCCTAGTCTAAGTGTTAGAATAGTTTGAGAGAAGAGTGAGTGCTTGTAAGTGATGTCTCCTAAACTCGATAAAAGGAGAAGAGGGGTGTAAGAAGGAGGTTGATCTTCGTCTATTAAAGGAAGATCGATAGTGGATGTCCGTGGCCTTAACGGAAGAAGAATCGGCAAAGTGGATGTAGGTCACGACGACCGAGCCACTCTAAAATCTGGTTTGCATTTACTTATTGCTATTTACCTTATTACAAACTCAATTCCTCCTTCACTGTGTTTCCGTACAATTTCAAGTTAACATCTTTACGAAACTGGTTTTATCGAAACGAAACATTTTTGAAGACGTGATTTTACCGCTGCATTAATTCATCTCCCCCTTAGTGCCAACCCTTTCCTAACAATTGGTATCAGAGTCTCGTTTTCTTATTTTGTTTAACACCCAAAGAGAAATGGCTCATTTCGGCTTTCAAGAGGGACTTTCTCTCATTCATCCTCTCTTTTTCAATGGGATGGACTACACTTATTAGAAAACTCGAATGAGAGTTTTCTTACCTTCGATTGATTTAAATTTATAGAATATGGTCGAAAACAGATTTCAAATGTCTTCTCTTCCAATGAACGATTAGAATGATTTGGAGAAGAAGACATTTTCTCTAAATGCTAGAGCTATGATGCTCTATTTTGTGCCTTAGACAAAAACGAATTTAATTGGGTTTCTTTGTGCAAAACAGCTTTCGATATTTGGCACATTCTTGAAACCACACATGAAGCCACTAGTAGATTAAAAGTTTCGAAAATTAATATTTTAATATATGATTTTGAATTGTTTCATATGAAACCAAGCGAAACCGTTGTTGACATGTACACCCGTTTTATGGATGTCATCAATAGTTTAAAATCACTTGGTTAAAGTTTTTCGGATTTTGAACTTGTAAACAAGATTTTACGATCACTTTCTAAAACTTGAGACTCTAAAGTAACAACAATACAAGAGGCTAAAAACCTAAATAACCTTCCACTCGAAGAACTAATTGGGTTTTTAATGACCTATGAAATGAATAATGTGGCAAAAAGATAACTCGAGAATAACCTTCCAAAGAACATGAAGAATTTCAGACTTAGAACAATTGAAGACCACTCGAGCATAAACTCAAGTGATAGTGAACTTGAACTCATCACTATAAAATTTAAAATGTCAATTAAACAAAAATTAAAGAACAAAAAGATCGGAACTACTTACTATGAACGCAAGAAAAAGTAGGTGACTTTGGATGAATCGAGCTCTTCTGAAGAGGAGGAGAAAATCAATAAAGGCGAGGTGGTAAACTACGCCTTAGCGGCTTTCGACGATGAGGTAATCAAAATGCCTTTAATTTAATTTGAAATTACATAATACTTTCTTAAGTTAATTTTAATTTAGTTTTATTTTTTTTTAATTACATGTTTAATAATGTAATGAAAATGGAGAACATGGGATCATACTTACCTTTCTAGTGATCAAGAAAATTGCATGTTTTGTGATAAACAAACAAAATGATTTTGATCAAAAATATCTTATAAAACCATGCTATATGTGTTTAAGAAGTAATAATGTGTATCTTGATGATTTTTGTATTCCTTGTGATTATAAATGCTTCATTTTTAATAAAATCATGCTTGATAATTTAATGCATAATGATCATACTTAATGAGTTTATTTTTTGAAATTATGCATGATGATTCTTGAGATTTATGGATTATTGACTTTTACGATTTTGAAAATTCTTTTTCGGTGTTAATGTATGATGCATGTTTTTATTTGGCATAAATGAAAAAGACATACTTCTATAAAATCAATCTTATGAATTGAAACACTAGAAAATGATTTTGATTTGATGATTTGAATTTGAATGAGATTTATCTTAATTTTTCAAGATTTAAAACTTGAGATTTTATGTGCATAAATTGAGATCTTATTCTCCTACAAGATTGAATGAATTCTTTCTATATCATGATCTTCTAATATTATTTTCGTTATTTATTTAAGAGGAGATTTGCTAAAATGAATCATGGTTTCTTTTAAATTCTCGGAATTTTAACTTGAAAATTCTTTTTATTAATCAAGATTGTCTACTATGATTCTTTCTTTTCACTATTTGAGTTATCCAAAAAGAATCATAATATGTCTTTTGATACTCATGATTTATCTTCACGATCTTTGATATTTTATCTCTCATGATATGATTTTTATGTACAATTCTTTGTATTCATGAAGTATATCTCATCACCAAAATTTCTCATGTTATTCTTGATGTGACGTTTTAAAAATTGATGAAAAGGGAAATGAATTGCACCATTATATTTTTATTCCCCTCTCTTTGCCTATGACAAAGGGGGAGAAAATAATGATGAATATTTTGAAAATAAATGTTTGTATCATGTTAAATGATTTTACATTTTGTGCATGATGAGTTATAGTGATGATTGAAATAATGATTGGAATAATATAAATGATGATTTAGAATCATGCATATAATGATGATTTTATATATATTGAAAATATATATGATGATTTGGTATGATGCATTCAATACTTATGTTATTTTATTATGATGATATGATGCGTATCATGAATGCTTTAAATGATGAATGTTTGGTATCATGATCAAAATGTTGATAAATGCTTAAAAATTTTAATATTTTTGTATCATGTATGATATGCTCATAATGGTGATTTATTTATTTTTCGGTATCGTGCATGAAAAATAAAATATAAGATTTTGAAATTGTGTATGTTTTAATTTGAAAATATAATGATGCACAAATAAGAATGAATACTTTACCTTTGTCAAGATTTGAAAATCGTTGTAAAAGGAAAAAGAACTACAAAACTGTATTCTTCCCTTCTTTTTGACATTGACAAAAGGGGAAAAATATCGCTAGCTCATCTTGCAAAATTTAGAAACTTGCACTTTGCAAAGGAAGCAAAATTGCTAGCTCAAACATTGCAAAGGAAGAAAAAATTTGCTAGCTTGCAAATTGCATGGAGAAAGAAGTACTATCTTGCTTATCTCAAGAAGCAAAACATGCTAACTTGCACATCTAGCAAAATTTAAAAACTTGTATATTTCAAGAAGCAAGAGTTGCTTTCTTGAATATTTAAAAATTGCTAGCTTGCATGTTTTAAAATGTTATAAAATTATTGCTAGCTTGCATGATGATAAAACTGAAGATTATGTTTATTATGCAACATTTTGAACTTATATCTCAAACATTTAATAAGTGGATTTCTCCTTTTTGTTGATGACAAAGTGGGAGAAGTATGATCATGTTATGCATGATGACGTGTTGCAAATATTCATGATGAAATTTGCAATGACTTGAATTCAGCTTGAATTCAAGATTCTATCAATATGACATATTTATAGGGGGAGTTTGTTTAAACTCAGGGAGTTAAGATTAACTCCGTTATCAATTGGTTGTCATCATAAAAAAGGGGGAGATTTTTGAATCTTGGATTTTGATTATGAAACCAATTGATAGTGTTTATGATTTAATATGCATTTTGAGTGATGCAGGATGCTTTGATCAGGGAGAGATAATTAAAGTAGGAAGAAACATATTGGGCCGGAGGAAAACGTGTCAGAAGATTGGACGTCAGGTCGGAGGATCGGTCGACGTATCGACAGAAGGCTTCGAGCCATGGATTCGAGCATCGAGCTAAGAAAAGCGGATATTACGCCAAGGATATCAGAGTTGCAGAGGTCAACTGGCTGATTGGACAATAGGCCGCAAGAGAGGACGATGCGCCGAAGAATCGGACGAAGCGTCGATGGACCAATGACATGGCGGACAACATGATTCATGCTTAGTAATATTTGTCTAGATCGAAGTGTGTTTTTGTGTGTGTAGGATTAACTATGATAGCAAGGCATAAACCAAAATGAAGTCCCAAAGTCAAGAACGTGATTTCGTTGGGAGTTTGAGAGTTCGTCGGAAGTCCAGAAGTTCGTCGAAATTTCTAACGGAACCAACCGAGAAGTCCAGAAGCTTGGCAAAGAAGCCAATCGAAACTCGCCAAGAAGATCATTGTCAAGTCCAGGAGCTTGTTGGGATTCCGCCGGAACATTGCCGAGAGATCATCGAAAGTTTGCTGGAAAGATCGTCGGAAGCTGCCCGAAAGAAATCAGACTTATCTTGCTTAGAATATGTCTTAGGAATCGTAGTTAGCAATGTGATAATGCTTAGGATTAATCCATACATATGTATGTTGATGATTTTATGTCATGCATGAGTTTTTGAAGTAAATGTTGATTCGAAACTCTCATTTTGGATTAATATGTTTTTGGTTGAATCTTTTTTATGACGAATTAAGATGACATTCTCATGACATATTAAGATGACATAGTGCATGTACATCTATGTATGAATTTCTTGATAGTCTTTTGATGTTAGATGTGATATCATGATGTTTTATTTTTGATGTGTTTGGTCTTGACGGCTTTATGACGAAACTTATGTTTTGATTTTAAATGATGATACTGTTTTCACAAAAAAACTTGAACACCCTCACATGAAATCAATTGTATGAAATGGAAATAAATTTTATATCCTATTGAGATTAATGAATTTATTTTACCATTCTTGTGAATCTCATGAAAATAAACATGATGAATATTTTGAAAATAAATGAGTGTCATGCATATTGATCATGCTTAATAAATTTCAAAATTATGCATGATGAATCTTGTGATTTATGGATTATTAATGTTTACCATACTGAAAGTGCCTTATTAATCTTTGTTGTAATAAATCTTACACTTTCGGTTTTAAACATGATACATGTTTTTATTTGGTATAAGTGAAATAAAATCATATGAATTGAAACAACTAAAAAGAGGAAAATATTTTTTCCTTGAAAAATTATTTTTCTCTATCCTATTGATCTTGATGTTTATTATGATAAATCTATGTATACCATTTTGAATCTCTTGAAAGTAATGTTGAGATTTTGATGAATTTGACGATTTGAATTTAAATGAGATTGTATTCAAATTATGATCTTGATTTCTTGGATTTACTACTTGAGATTTTTTTTAATCACAATCTCTTCTTTGTACACCTACAATTTTTGTTATTTATAAAAAGAAGTGATTTGATAAAATGAATCATGTCTTTTGTAATTCAAGAGGTCTTATCTTTCATGACATAATGCCATTGGATTTATGGCTTGTATGCCTTGAAATAATTGAAATATTATGCACTATTTTGTTCTTCCCTTATTCTTTCTTGTTTACAATGATAAAATGGGAAAAAGTTATGATCATGCATGACAGGATGCAATTTGACAGATTAATACCATGATGATTTGAAATGTTTATGATTTGCAATGATGCATACAATACTTGTGCTTTCTAATTATGATGTGATGTATTACATATGATGTAAATCATGATTTAAAATACTATGAGTTGTTGCTAAAATGATGTATTATAAATATTGATTTAATGTTTTGTATCATAAATACTCTAAATGATGAATGCTTGGTATCATGATCAAAATGTTGATAAATAGTTAAAAATTTTAGTATCATGTATGATATCCTCATAATGTTGATCGATTTATTCAATATTGTGCATGAATGAATATAAGATTTTTGAAAATGTGCTTATTCTAATTTAAAAATATGATGATGCACAAATAAGATTGATACTTACCTTTGTCATAATTGATGTAAAGGATCTTCCCTTCTTTTTGACAATGACAAAGGGGGAGATAGCTAGCTTGCACAAGTCAAGAAGATGCAAAAACTTGATTGCTAGCTTGCCTATCTTAAGTAGCAAAGATAGCTAACTTGCTTATTTCAAGAAGCAAAAGTTGTCTTCTTGAACATCACTATCTTGCCTATCTCAAGAAGCAAGACTTGCAACCTGCACATTACAATAGGAAGCAAGAATCGATAGCTTACACACTTCAACAAGAAAGCTACCTTATATTTGCTTTCGAGATTTTTGCTAGCTTGTATGTGGGAAAACTTGCTCACTTTTTCAAACACTTTGCTAGCTTGCACTTTGTAAAGGAAGTGAAAAATAGCACTTTTCAAAAGAGAAAAAAGAACTTACTATCTTGAACATCACAAAAATTGCTACATTGCATGATGTAAAATTTGCTAAGATCACTATCTCAAAAGAGTTGCTATCTCAAAAGAGTTGCTATCTCAAAAGAAGCAAATGTGCTATCTTGCCTATCTCAAAATACAAAACATGCTAACTTGTTACAGAAGCAAAATTGCTAGCTCAAACATTGCAAAGGAAGCAAAAATTTGCTAGCCTGCAACTTGCATATCATGAAAATTGCTAGCTTGTAGTCTAAAGAAAAGCAATTAGTTGTTATCTCAAGAAAAGCAAACATGCTAAACTTATACATCTTTAATTGCTAGATTGCATGATGATAAAATTTGATACTATGTTTTTCATGCAATGTATGGAACTTTTTATCTCTAAACACATAAGAGTAGGAACTTCTCCTTTTTGTTGATGACAAAGGGGGAGAAGAATGATGACATGACATGTTATGCATAAGTTTATGATGACATGTTGCTTGGATTCTTGAATCCAAGAGTTTCTATCAATAAGCCATATTGATAGGGGGAGTTTGTTTAAACTCCGGGAGTTAAGGTTAACTCCATCATCAAGTGGTTGTCATCATCAAAAAGGGGGAGATTGTTGAATCTCGTATTTTGATGATGAAACCACTTAACATGCGTTTATAATTTAAACTATATTTTGAGTGATGCAGGTCTACTCGATCAGGATTAGACAAGTTAACGCAGGAAGAATTGACGTTGCACCGGAGGAGATCACGTTAGGATATTGGATGGCAGAAGGCTTCGGACGTCGGGCATCGGGCCAAGAGCGAAATTGCGCCAAGGATATCGGGGTTGCGGAGGTCAACCGCCGATTGGGCAACAAGCCGCAAGAGAGGATTGTTGAATCTCGTATTTTGATGATGAAACTACTTGATATATGTTTATGATTTAATCTGCGTTTTGAGTGACGCAGGATGCTTCGATCAGGATGAGACAATTAAAGCAGGAAAATCATGTTGTGCCGAAGGAACATGTCAGAAGATTGGATGTCGGGCCGGTGGATCGGTCGACGTATCGACAGAAGGCTTCGGGCCGTGGACTCGGGCATCGAGCCAAGAAGAGCGGGTATTGTGCCAAGGATATCGGAGTTGCAGAGTCAACTGGCAGATTGGAAAATAGGCTGCAGGAAAGGACGATGCGCCGAAGAATCGGACGAAGCGTCGAGGGACCAATGACATACCGAACAACTTGGTTAATTGCTTAGGATTAATTGTCTCGATCGAAGTTTTTGTTTTAAGTGTGCAGGATTAACTACGATGAAAGTTAGACAAGCAGCAGGAGTTGTGCCGGAGTCAAGTTCATGATCACGTTGGGAGTTCGAGAGTTCGACGGAAGTTCGGACGGTCGTCGGAGGTTCTGCGAGAACAGATCCGAGAAGTCCAGAAGCTTGCCAAGCGAAGCTCGTCGGAACTCGCCAAGTGGATCGTCGCAAAGTCCAGGAGTTTGCCGGAAGTCCGCAGGAGCATCACCGAGGGTTCATCGGATGATCGACGGAAGTTCGCCGGAAACTCGCCGGAAGAAGTGATTGACGCACCGAAGCAAAGCTGCAGAAATTGTCTTAGATCTAATCATAGTTAGCACGTTGATTAAGTTGGAAAATGGGAGGTGATCCCATTAGCTTAATCTTGGGGCAATTGGGCCCCTGAAAGACTGAAATTGGGCCGAATGGAGCTAACCATTCGGACCCTGATTGCACCAGGAGGTGCAACCGCCTAGGCCAGGAGGTGGCACCGCTTGGGCTAAGCCTCCCAGCGAGACTGGGCGGTGCAACCGCCCTAGCCAGGAGGTGGCACCGCCTGAGCTCAGTCTTCGAGCTAGACTGGGCGGTGCAACCTCCCTAACAGAGAGGTGGCACCGCCTGAGCTCGGTCTTCGAGCTCTGGCAGAGAGGTGCAACCGCCTTAGTCAAGAGGTGGCACCGCCTGGGGCTCAGTCTCCGAGCCAGACTCAGGCGGTGCAACCGCCCCTGACAGAGAGGTGCAACCGCTTGGGCTCAGTCCTCGAGCTCTGCTAGGCGGTGCAACCTCTCCAGTCAGGAGGTGCAACCGCCTGATCCCGGAATTCCGGGATTTGATCGTTTTGAGCTCCAAATTTGAACTGGGTTGGGGCCTATAAATACCCCACCCATTCAGCACTGAAAGAACAGAACACACACTCGAAATCTTGCTATCTTTTTGTGTTTCTTAGAGCTCAAAACTACTAGTTCTCCTCTTTCTATTCTTCAAGTTTGAGTTGTAAAGAGAGGAGAGAAAACTTCTGTAAGGGTTGTCTCCTAAGCCCGTCAAAAGGAGTGAATCTGTAAGAGGGTAGTTGGCCTTCGCCTATTGAAGGAAGGCCTCTAGTTGACGTCGGTGACCTCGTCGGTGGAGGAAGCCAAAAGTGGAGTAGGTCAAGACTGACCGAACCACTCTAAATCTCTGGTTTGCGTTTATTTTGAGCACTTTATCATTACTGCAAACCTCCTACATAGCTACTGCTCTCTACGCCTTTACGAACAAGTTTCTAAGTGCTGATCTTTCCTGTTAGGATCGGAGTGGCACTAAGAGGGGGGGGTGAATTAGTGCAGCGGATTAAAACTTCGGTTTTAGTAAATTCTTTCGTACGATAAGAACGGAACTTGAAAAGCTTAACTTGAAAGCGTATTCTTAAAGTTGCGCAGCAAAGGTAATGATGTAACAAAGCAAGTAAGAAGATTTGCAGTAATGTAAATGACAATAAGAAATGCAAACCAGAGATTACGCCGTTTTTAAAGTGGTTCGGTCAAGTGACCTACATCCACTTGCGAGGCCCCTCTTCGATGAGGCTTCCACCTTCCACTAGCAAATCTCTTGAAAGTGAAGGGTGAATACCCCTCTTACAACTTTTACAAGCGGTTCACTCTCTTACAGATTTTCAACAAGAAAGAAGGAGGTGAACACTAGCAAATTGAAAACAAGACAAGCTAACACTTTTCTAAGGCTTTTCTCTCAAACACTTGCTGCTCAAAAAGTTGTTCTCTCAGTTGAGATTTGAGGGGTATTTATAGGCCTCAAGAGGATTCAAATTTGGGCTTCAAAATTTGAATTCTCTTTGGGTTCCCGCTGTTGGAGGTGCCACCGCCCAGCCAAGCGGTGCCACCGCCCAGCGCTCGGGTGCTGGGCGGTGCCACCGCCCAGCCAGGAGGTGTCACCGCCTAGCTCTCGGGCACTGGGCGGTGCCACCGCCCAGCCCAGGCGGTGCCACCGCCTACAGTGTTTTCAGCCCACTAGTTAGGCTTCAATCTTGCCCCAAACTAGTCCGAACTTGGGCCCAATTGGCCCCTACTTGGGTTATAGGATTAACACCTAATCCTAACCCTAATTAACGTGCTAACTACGAATTTAAAGACATTTTCTAAGCTATTACAAAGTCCGCAAGTCAAGACTTCTTCCGGCGAGCTTCCAGCGAACTTCCGACGGTCTTCCGATAAACTCTCGGAAACCATTCTGCGGACTCCCGGCAAGCTCCTAGACTTCACGATTTGATCTTGGCGAGTTCCAACGAGCTTCTTTGGTAAGCTCCGATCTTTCTCGGCGAGCTCCGCGAACTTCCAACGAACCTTCCGACGAGCTTCCGAAAAACCCTTCGGCAAGCTCCCTACTCATTCTCGGCTAGTTCCGGCAGCATTCCCGACGAACCTTCGGACTTCCGTCGAACTCTCGAACTCCCAACGAATCCTTCGCGCTTGACTCCAGCACTTTGTTTCGCTTTATGTCTTCATCGTTATCGTAGTTAATCCTGCACACACAAACCAAAACTCTACTCCGATCTAGACAATTATTATAAAGCGAATTGACATTCTGTTGCTCGGCACGTCATTGGTTGGCGCTTCGTCCGATTCTTCGGCGCATCGTCCTCTCTTGCGGCTTGTGCCCAATCGGCGGTTGACCTCCGCAACCCCGATATCCTTGGCGCAATTTCGCTCTCCTTGGCCCGATGCCCGACGCCCGAAGCCTTCTGCCATCCAATATCCTGACGTGATCTCCTCCGACGCAACGTCAATTCCTCCTGCGTTAATTGTCTAATCCTGATCGAGTAGACCTGTATCACTCAAAATGCAGTCAAACATTTAAACACAATCAATTAGTTTCATCATCAAAATCCGAGATTCAACAATCTCCCCCTTTTTGATGATGACAACTAATTGATGACTAACGGAGTTAACCTTAACTCCCCGGAGTTTAACTAAACTCCCCCTATCAATATGCCATTGATAAAACACTTGGATTATCCCAAATCCAAGTAACATTCATCACATGTTATGAAAAACATTTAAACTATCATGCAAATATATAAAATATATAATTCAATGAATGAAGTCATCAATATACTTCTCCCCCTATGTCATCAACAAAAAGGAGAAGTAGCTCTAGCTATTTTAAAAGATATGCAAGTTTTTGCAACATAAAGCTAGATTTTCATCACAACATATAAGCACAAAAGTATAGCAAGATTCTTAAGTTCAATCATGGCAATTCAACACTTGCTTCTTGTGCAAGATTGCACTTTGCTTTTCTTTGCAATGTGCATGATAGTATTTCTTTGTAATATTCAAAATAGCAAATTGTACATCATGCTAGCTAGCATATTAAATATGTTCAAGACAGTAAGTTTTTCTTCTCTTTTGAGAAGTGTTATTTTTGCTTCCTTTACAAAGTGCAAGCTAGCAAAGTATTTGAAAAAGTGAGCAAGTTTTGTAACATACAAGCTAGTAAAAATTTCAAAAGCAAATACAAGATAGCTTTCTTGTTGAAGTGTGTAAGCTATCGATTCTTACTTCCTATTGCAATGTACAGGTTGCAAGTCTTGCTTCTTGAGATGGGCAAGATAATGATGTTCAAGAAGACAACTTTTGCTTCTTGAAATAAGCAAGTTAGCAATCTTTGCTACTTAAGATAGGCAAGCAAGCAATCAAGTTTTTGCATCTTCTTGACTTGTGCAAGCAAGCTATCTCCCCCTTTGTCATTGTCAAAAAGAAGGGAAGACCCATTACATCAATTATGACAAAGGTAAGTATCAATCTTAATTGTGCATCATCATATTTTCAAATTAGAATATGTACATTTTCAAAAACCTTATATTCATTCATGCATGATATTGAATAAATCGATCAACATTATAAGGATATCATACATGATACTAAAATTTTTAACTATTTGTCAACATTTTGATCATGATACCAAATATTCATCATTTAGAGTATTCATGATACAAAACATTAAATCAATATTTATAATACATCATTTTAGCGACAACTCATAGTATTTTAAATCATGATTTACATCATATGTAATACATCACATCATAATTAGAAAGCACAAGTATTGCATATATCATTGCAAATCATAAATGTTTCATATCATGATGGTATCAATTTGTCAAATTATATCCTACCAAAAACTTATCCCCATTTGTATTTCATGCATAATTTCACCTCATCACATTAGGAGTATCAAGAGGAATTAATTGGGTGATGAGATTAATATTTCACGAATACATGGAATTGTATAAAAAATAATATCATAAGTGTTTCATACATTCATATCATCACATGAAGGAATATAAACAAAAATTAGTGATGAGATCTTACTTCATGAATACAATAAAATTCATATAGCATATCATGGTTTATTAGAATTAGTCTTCCTTTTGGTGAATAGCAAAAAGAGTGGTAGGAGAACAAGATCTCAATTCATGCATATCAAATATTCAATCATCAAAATCATGAACCATCTAGAAAATTCTCCTCTTTAAATATTCAAAGAGAGAATCATGATGAACATTCTTGGTTTACATAAAGTTTCAAAACATAATTATCAAGATTATGAATACTAAAAGACTATGAAACATTTTGACAAATCTCCTTTTAAATAGAAAAGAAAATGTTGATTCATAAAGGATTTCATGTTATGAATTTCAAGAGATCAAGATCATGATTTCAATAAAAAATTATTCAAATTTAAATCATCAAAATCATTATCAAAATCCAAGAGATTCACAAAGATGATACAAATGGATTCATCAAAATCAATAAGATTGAGCAAAATAATTTTCAAGAATGTTATCCTCTTTTCGATTATTTCAAAACATATGATTTTGTTTCATTTATACCAAATAAAAACATTTATCATGTTTAAAACCGAAAGAGTAAGATTTATTACAACAAAAATCAATAAGGTACTTTCATTATGGTAAAAATCAATGATCCATAAATCGTAAAAGATTCATCATCCATAATTTCGAAATTTATTAAGCATGATCATTATGCATGACACTAAAACATGGTTTCAAAATGTTTAATATTTTCATTGCACAATTTAATCATTATGCATCATCATATTTTCAAATTCGAACATGCACAATTTCAAAACTATATCTTTTATTTTTCATGCATGATACAAATAAATCAATCATCAATATCGGCATATCATACATGATATTCAAGCATTCATGATAAATCATTTTGGCAACATGATCATAGCTATTCAAATGATAGTATCTAAATGTCAAAATTCATTACATCCTATCATGCATGATCATTAACTTCTTATTTGAATTTCATGCATTATTTTGTTTCATCACATAAGGAATATCAAGAAGAGTTATTGGGTGATGAGATAAATATTTCATGAGTACAAGGAATTGCATGAAAATCATATCATGAAAAGATAATAATAGAAGACACGTTTTGTTTTGAAAAATCTCCTCTTAAATAATCAAGAAAAAATCTTAGGAGATCATGATATAGATAAAATTCATTCAATCTTAGAATAAGATATTAATTCAAGCATATAAAATTTCTCAATTCATTATGAATCATAAAAAGAATTGTGGTTCCGAAATATCACGATTCATTTAGAAAAATTTTCTCTTTAGTGCACGATAAGAAGAAATATAGCAATGATACCAATCATAATTCATTTGGATAATAGATGCTAAAAAGGAACATTGAGGATACAATATCTTGATTTTTATAGAGTAAATCTCAAGTTATAAATCTCAAAAAATCAAGATAAAGCTCATTCAGATTCAAATCATCAAATCAAAATCATTTTCAAGATATTCATAAAAAGATGATAAAATAGATTCATCAAACCAAGAATTTTCAAGAAAAATACTTTTATCTATTTAGTTGTTTCATATAAGTATGCCTTTGTCCTTTTTGTGCCAAAAAAAATATATATATCATCAATCATTTAGGATAGAAAAACAAATTTCTTCATAACAACCATCAAGATCATTATGTATAACTTTTAAAATCTCATGCATAAAATGGTATTAAAACATTTAATATTTTCATTCCATTATTTTGTATTTTTATTGAACATAATTTTGAATGATTCTTATAGATAACTAAAACTTCTTTAGTTTCAATTTATATGATTAACTTTATCTTAGCATGCTCAAATTTTGTTCATATGTCAAAACCATACATCATGTTTGAAAACCAAAGACAAGGTTAAAAAAAAATCATCAAGCCTTCCATTCAAAAGTCATGCATCGTCATTGAAAATCAATATGGAAATCGTCAAAATACAAATTCTTGCTTCTCAATCACATATATAAGATTAATCTTACTAGGTGTATAAGCATTAGATTTATATCTAACATTTTACTGCATTAACATAACACATGCAATTTTCAAGAAAATTAATCCTAAACTAAATTAAAAATAACTCAAGAAAGTATTATGTAATATCGAAATAAATTAGTGGGATTTTGATTACCTCATTATTGAAAGAGGGTGAGGCATAGTTTGCCACCTCGCCTTTCTTGATTTTCTCCTCGTCTTCGGAAGAACTCAATTCATCCCAACTTTTGTTCTTCTTGCGTTCAAAGCAAGTAGTTCCATTCTTTTTGCTTTTTAATTTTTGTTTCATTAGTAGTTTAAGTTCACCATCACTTGAGCTTATGCTCGAGTGGTCTTCATGTGTTCCATGTCCCAAATCCTTCCTATCATTTGGAAGGTTGTTCTCGAGTTTCTTTTTTGTCACATTGTTCATTTCGTAGGTCATTAGAGACCCAATAAGTTCTTCGAGAGGAAATGTTTTAAGGTCCTTGGCCTCTTGAATGGCCGTAACTTTTGGATCCCAACTTTTTGGAAGGGATCTTAAGATTTTAGTGACTAGTTCAAAATTAGAAAAACTTTTACCAAGAGCTTTGAGTCCATTGATGACATCCGTGAACCGGGTGTACATGTCTCCGATGGACTCACTTGGTTTCATCCGGAAAAGTTCGTAAGAATGCACAAGAATATTGATTTTGGACTCTTTCACTCGGCTAGTGCCTTCATGAGTGACCTCTAGAGTTCTCCAAATATCAAAAGCCGAGTCACACATCGAAACGCGATTAAATTCACTTTTGTCAAGTGCACAATATAAGGCATTCATAGCCTTTGCATTTAAAGAAAACATCTTCTTCTCCAAATCATTCCAATGGTTCATTGGGAGAGAAGACATTTCAAATCCATTTTCGACTATGTCCCATAAATTCAAATCCAAAGAAAGTAAGAAAACTCTCATTCGAGTTTTCCAACAAGTGTAGTCCGTCCCATTGAAAAAGGGAGGACGAATGAGAGAGTGACCCTCTTGAAAGCCATAAAGAGCCATTTCTATTTGGGTGTTAAACCAAAGTAGAAAACCGTGGCTCTGATACCAATTGTTAGGATCGGAGTGGCACTAAGAGGGGGGGGTGAATTAGTGCAGCGGATTAAAACTTCGGTTTTAGTAAATTCTTTCGTACGATAAGAACGGAACTTGAAAAGCTTAACTTGAAAGCGTATTCTTAAAGTTGCGCAGCAAAGGTAATGATGAAACAAAGCAAGTAAGAAGATTTGCAGTAATGTAAATGACAATAAGAAATGCAAACCAGAGATTACGCCGTTTTTAAAGTGGTTCGGTCAAGTGACCTACATCCACTTGCGAGGCCCCTCTTCGATGAGGCTTCCACCTTCCACTAGCAAATCTCTTGAAAGTGAAGGGTGAATACCCCTCTTACAACTTTTACAAGCGGTTCACTCTCTTACAGATTTTCAACAAGAAAGAAGGAGGTGAACACTAGCAAATTGAAAACAAGACAAGCTAACACTTTTCTAAGGCTTTTCTCTCAAACACTTGCTGCTCAAAAAGTTGTTCTCTCAGTTGAGATTTGAGGGGTATTTATAGGCCTCAAGAGGATTCAAATTTGGGCTTCAAAATTTGAATTCTCTTTGGGTTCCCGCTGTTGGAGGTGCCACCGCCCAGCCAAGCGGTGCCACCGCCCAGCGCTCGGGTGCTGGGCGGTGCCACCGCCCAGCCAGGAGGTGTCACCGCCTAGCTCTCGGGCACTGGGCGGTGCCACCGCCCAGCCCAGGCGGTGCCACCGCCTACAGTGTTTTCAGCCCACTAGTTAGGCTTCAATCTTGCCCCAAACTAGTCCGAACTTGGGCCCAATTGGCCCCTACTTGGGTTATAGGATTAACACCTAATCCTAACCCTAATTAACGTGCTAACTACGAATTTAAAGACATTTTCTAAGCTATTACAAAGTCCGCAAGTCAAGACTTCTTCCGGCGAGCTTCCAGCGAACTTCCGACGGTCTTCCGATAAACTCTCGGAAACCATTCTGCGGACTCCCGGCAAGCTCCTAGACTTCACGATTTGATCTTGGCGAGTTCCAACGAGCTTCTTTGGTAAGCTCCGATCTTTCTCGGCGAGCTCCGCGAACTTCCAATGAACCTTCCGACGAGCTTCCGAAAAACCCTTCGGCAAGCTCCCTACTCATTCTCGGCTAGTTCCGGCAGCATTCCCGACGAACCTTCGGACTTCCGTCGAACTCTCGAACTCCCAACGAATCCTTCGCGCTTGACTCCAGCACTTTGTTTCGCTTTATGTCTTCATCGTTATCGTAGTTAATCCTGCACACACAAACCAAAACTCTACTCCGATCTAGACAATTATTATAAAGCGAATTGACATTCTGTTGCTCGGCACGTCATTGGTTGGCGCTTCGTCCGATTCTTCGGCGCATCGTCCTCTCTTGCGGCTTGTGCCCAATCGGCGGTTGACCTCCGCAACCCCGATATCCTTGGCGCAATTTCGCTCTCCTTGGCCCGATGCCCGACGCCCGAAGCCTTCTGCCATCCAATATCCTGACGTGATCTCCTCCGACGCAACGTCAATTCCTCCTGCGTTAATTGTCTAATCCTGATCGAGTAGACCTGTATCACTCAAAATGCAGTCAAACATTTAAACACAATCAATTAGTTTCATCATCAAAATCCGAGATTCAACATTTCCGAATCTGCATTCAGACGTAAATCGGTGTTTTCATACATTACAGTTTACGTTTACGTTTTGATTCTGCAAAACTGTCTTCTGCGCTTTTACGAACGAAGTTTCTAAGTTCTGATCCCTTTACAACTGTGTTTTAGACGTAAACTACTTTTAAACGTAAAACTACGTTTAGACGTAAAACTGCGTTTAGACGCAAACTGCGTTTAGACGTAAAACTACGTTTAGACGTAAAACTGCGTTTAGACGTAAAACTGCGTTTTGACGCAAACTGCACTTAGATGCAAACTGTGCTTAGACGCAATCTGATCTTAGACGCAAACTGCGCTTAGACGCAAACTGCGCTTAGACACAATATGCATTTAGACGCAAACTACATTTAGATGCAAACTGCGTAAACTGCGCTTAGACGCAAACTGTGTTTAGACGTAAACTGCACTTAATCATAAGTATTCTTAGAATCGGTTTTTGCATCAAAATAGTTTTTATCGAACGAACGCAGCTTTCATTTTTAATCGCTGAAAGATTTCCGCTGCACTAATTCACCCCCCCCTCTTAGTGCTCTCGATCCTAACAATTGGTATCAGAGCGGGGTATTTCTCATTTCGGATTTACACCCGAGAGAAATGGCTCTTCAAGAGGGCTTTTCGGTCTTTCGTCCACCGTTCTTTAACGGATTGGACTACACTTATTGGAAAATTCGAATGAGAGTTTTCTTGATTTCTCTAAATCTGGATTTATGGAATATCGTTGAAAACGGTTTTCAACTTCCCTCTAAACCGATGAACGAATGGTCGGATTTAGAGAAGAAGTATTTTTCTTTAAACGCAAAGGCTATGAATGCCTTATTTTGCGCTTTGGACAAAAATGAGTTCAATCGGGTTTTTTTGTGCAAAACGGCTTTCGATATTTGGCGCACTCTTGAAATCACGCATGAGGGAACTAGTAGAGTCAAAGACTCGAAAGTTAATATTTTACTACATGATTTCGAGCTTTTTCATATGAAACCAAGAGAAACCGTTGTTGACATGTACACCCGTTTTACGGATGTCGTCAATGGTTTAAAATCACTTGGTAAAAGCTTTTCGGATTTTGAACTCGTTAACAAAGTTTTGCGCTCACTTTCTAAAACTTGGGATTCAAAAGTAACTGCTATTCAAGAATCGAAAAACTTGAACCAATTTCCACTTGAAGAACTAATTGGTTCATTGATCACATATGAAATGACGTGCAATGCACGTGAAGAACTTGAGAACCACCTTCCAAAGAACAGGAAGGATTTGGGACATAGAACATTTGAAGACCACTCAAGCATAAGCTCAAGTGATGGTGAACTTAAACTACAAATGAAACAAAAATTAAAAAGTAAAAAGAACGGAACTACTTGCTTTGAACGCAAGAAGAAGAACAAAAATTGGGATGAATCGAGCTCCTCCGAAGACAAGGAGAAAATCAACAAAGGCGAGGTGGCAAACTACGCCTTTACGCCTTTCGACGCTGAGGTAATCAAAATGCCTTTAATTTACTTCGAAATTACATGATGTTTTTCATGATGCATTTTTCTTTTTCTTTAAATTTTCTTGAAAATTACATTTTTAATAATTTAATAATGAAAATGTAAAAATATGATCATGCTTGTAATTTTGAAAATGATAATGAAAATTGTATGTTTAATAATCTTATAATGAAAATACAAACAATTAGGAATCATGCTTATCATTCTAGTAATTTTGAAAATAATCATGAAAATTGCATGTTTATGATAAACAAAATGATTGTGATTAAAAATACCTTATGAAATCATGCTATATGTGGTTGAGAAGTAATAATGTGTATCATGTTTATTTCCATTGTTATTTCTCAATTTTGAGTATATGAAATCATGCTTAACTTGAAGTTATGATTAATGAGTATATATTTTTTTATGTATGATGATTCTTGATAATAACAGTGGCTTTAAAAAATTGATGCATGTTTTCATAAATGAAAATGCATGCTAACATGAAATCGATCACTTAAAATGAAACACTTATAAAAGGGATAAAATATATTATCAATGAAATCATGAATCTATTTTTGTTATAAATTTTGTGAGCCATAAAAATGATTTTGATGATTTAAATTTGAAATGAGTTTTATCAAAATCATGATCTTGATTTTTCTCTTGAATGATTATGACTTGTATTCCTTGTATTCATGATATGATTTTTATGCAATTCTTTGTATTCATGAAATATTTATCTCATCACCCAATTATTTCTTTTTCAATATTCCTCAAGTGATGATATGAATGCATGAGATATTCATGAATTTATTTTGATGTATGCAAATGAGAAGCTTCGATCATGCATGGTAGGATGCAATGTGACAAATTAATACCATGATGATTTAAAATATTTATGATTTGGAATGATGCATATGCTTTTTTTTATGATGTGTATCATGAATGCTTTAAATGATAAATGTTTGGAATCATGATTAAAATGAAGTGATAAATACTTAAAAAATATTGATTTAATGTTCGGTATCATGAATACTTCATTATCATATATTAAAATAGTGATAAATATTTTGAAAATAAATGATTGTATCATGTTAGATGATTTTATATATTGTGCATGATAAGCTATAAGTGGTGATTGAAACAATGATTGAAATAATATGAATGATGATTTGGAATCATGCATATAATAATGAGTTTATATGTTTTGAAAATGTGCATGTTTTAATTTGAAAATATAATGATGCACAAATGAGATTGATACTAACCTTTGTCATGATTTAAAAATTGATGTAAAGGGTTTTTCCCTTCTTTTTGACAATGACAAAAGGGGAGATAGCTAGCTTGCATAATTCAAGAAGAAAGCAAAAAATGCACTTCTCAAAAGAGAAGAAATTGCGATCTTGAACATTACCAAGAAGTGCTATCTTGCAAGTCTCAAGACACACAAATGCAATCATGCAAAATTTGTAAATTTGCATATTATTAAAATTTATGATGCTTTGGTGATTATGCATGTTCTAAAATATTATAAGATTCACTAGCTTGCATGATGTAGAACTTAGCTATATTGAACATCACCAAGGAATGCTATCTTGCCTATCTCAAGAAGCAAAAAGTCAACTTGCACATCTAGCAAAACTTATATTTCAAGAAGCAAGAGATGATTTCTTGAACATCTCAAAATTGCTAGCTTGCGGGCCTTAAAATGTTAAAAATTTTTGCTAGCGTGTATATGGTAAACTTGCTATCATACTACCATGATGATGAGCATGCCTTATCTTCATGATTATATTTGAAAACTATGGCCAAAACCTGTCCGAATGATTAAATGTGTTAAGATTATTTTTCGGACTTTTTTGATTGAATGATCAAATCACTTGATTGCCATAATGATTTTACACAATTACTTGCCATGATTACATGTTGGAAATTATGTGCTTGAATACAAAAATTTCCTTGATAATAAGCATGTTTTACCTTCATGATTGTAATTGAATATCTCTAGTAAAACCGTGTCCGAATGTATGAAAGTGTCAAATTTCATTTTCGGATTTTCTTAATCCTAACAATTGGATTTTCTTGATACATTATCCTCTTCCAAACTTAACAAGCATATGTCATATCAAGTTTAATTCACATCATTGATTTTTGACATATGGAATCATCTAGCAAATGCACTTATCATGTGAAAAATATTTTTCGAGAAACATATTTGATGATTCCCTCTTATAAAAGAAAGATATTTTTACATACAAGGATTTGACTCACTTGCATATCTTAATCCTTGCAAAAATGAAGTGTGCTTTAATATCTTATCGATTTGAACTTCACATATGGCTTTCCTCCTTCATGTAAAAAGATAACAAATAAAAAGGAAGAAGCAATAAAAGCTATCTCCATGTCATGTTTTCCTCGAGATGTTTGCATAATTGGTATCCTATCACTCACTGTTGGAAAATCACATGAACCAACTTATGGCATCGCACTTATATTTAAAATTTGCTTATATCGTTCTCCTTGTTGTTGATGACAAAGGGAGAGAAATATATAAATTGATACTATGAGTGCCATATTTGAAGAATATGAATAGATGTTATGAATGCCATATTATGATGAGATATCAAAAGCAGCATTCATATGAATAGGTGCTATGAATGTCATATCAAGTTAAGATATCAAGAACTTGAATCGCAATTTGACCTGTTGATATCTTACCATTTGATGATAGCAAACTTGCATGATGATAACAATAGATATTATGTTTTTCATGCAATTAGTTGAACCAAAAACACAAATACTTGATTGTGGTACTTCTCCTTTTTGTTGACGACAAAGGGGGAGAAGTATGTTGATGACATGACATGTTATGCATAAGTTTATGATGACATGTTGCTTGGATTTTTGAATCCAAGAGTTTCTATCAATATGGCATATTGATAGGGGGAGTTTGTTTAAACTCTGGGAGTTAAGGTTAACTCCGTTTATGATGACATGTTGCTTAGATTTTTGAATCTACGAGTTTCTATCAATATGACATATTGATAGGGGGAGTTTGTTTAAACTCCGGGAGTTAAGGTTAACTCTGTCATCAAGTAGTTGTCATCATCAAAAAGGGGGAGATTATTGAATCTCGTATTTTGATGATGAAACTACTTGATATATGTTTATGATTTAATCTGCGTTTTGAGTGACGCAGGATGCTTCGATCAGGATGAGACAATTAAAGCAGGAAAATCATGTTGTGCCAGAGGAACATGTCAGAAGATTGGATGTCGGGCCGGTGGATCGGTCGACGTATCGACAGAAGGCTTCGGGCCGTGGACTCGGGCATCGAGCCAAGAAGAGCGGGTATTGTGCCAAGGATATCGAAGTTGCAGAGTCAACTGGCCGATTGGAAAATAGGCTGCAGGAAAGGACGATGCGCCGAAGAATCGGACGAAGCGTCGAGGGACCAATGACATGCCGGACAACTTGGTTAATTGCTTAGGATTAATTGTCTCGATCGAAGTTTTTGTTTTAAGTGTGCAGGATTAACTACGTTGAAAGTTAGACAAGCAGCAGGAGTTGCGCCGGAGTCAAGTTCATGATCACGTTGGGAGTTCGAGAGTTCGACGGAAGTTCGGACGGTCGTCGGAGGTTCTGCGAGAACAGATCCGAGAAGTCCAGAAGCTTGCCAAGCGAAGCTCATCGGAACTCGCCAAGTGGATCGTCGCAAAGTCCAGGAGTTTGCCGGAAGTCCGCAGGAGCATCACCGAGGGTTCATCGGATGATCGACGGAAGTTCGCCGGAAACTCGCCGAAAGAAGCGATTGACGCACCGAAGCAAAGCTGCAGAAATTGTCTTAGATCTAATCGTAGTTAGCACGTTGATTAAGTTGGAAAATGGGAGGTGATCCCATTAGCTTAATCTTGGGGCAATTGGGCCCCTGAAAGACTGAAATTGGGCCGAATGGAGCTAACCATTCGGACCCTGATTGCACCAGGAGGTGCAACCGCCTAGGCCAGGAGGTGGCACCGCCTGGGCTAAGCCTCCCAGCGAGACTGGGCGGTGCAACCGCCCCAGCCAGGAGGTGGCACCGCCTGAGCTCAGTCTTCGAGCTAGACTGGGCGGTGCAACCTCCCTGACAGAGAGGTGGCACCGCCTGAGCTCGGTCTTCGAGCTCTGGCAAAGAGGTGCAACCGCCTCAGTCAAGAGGTGGCACCGCCTGGGGCTCAGTCTCCGAGCCAAACTCAGGCAGTGCAACCGCCCCTGACAGAGAGGTGAAACCGCCTGGGCTCAGTCCTCGAGCTCTGCCAAGCGGTGCAACCTCTCCAGTGAGGAGGTGCAATCGCCTGATCCCGGAATTCCGGGATTTGATCGTTTTGAGCTCCAAATTTGAACTGGGTTGGGGCCTATAAATACCCCACCCATTCAGCACTGAAAGAACAGAACACACACTCGAAATCTTGCTATCTTTCTTTGTTTCTTAGAGCTCAAAACTGCTAGTTCTCCTCTTTCTATTCTTCAAGTTTGAGTTCTAAAGAGAGGAGAGAAAACTTCTGTAAGGGTTGTCTCCTAAGCCCGTCAAAAGGAGTGAATCTGTAAGAGGGTAGTTGGCCTTCGCCTATTGAAGGAAGGCCTCTAGTTGACGTCGGTGACCTCGTCGGTGGAGGAAGCCAAAAGTGGAGTAGGTCAAGACTGACCGAACCACTCTAAATCTCTGGTTTGCGTTTATTTTGAGCACTTTATCATTACTGCAAACCTCCTACATAGCTACTGCTCTCTGCGCCTTTACGATTAAGTTTCTAAGTGCTGATCTTTCCGAATCTGCATTCAAACGTAAATCGGTGTTTTCATAGATTACAGTTTACGTTTACGTTTTGATTCTGCAAAACTGTCTTCTGCGCTTTTACGAACGAAGTTTCTAAGTTCAGATCCCTTTAAAACTGTGTTTTAGACGTAAACTACTTTTAAACGTAAAACTACGTTTAGACGTAAAACTGCGTTTAGACGCAAACTGCGTTTAGACGTAAAACTACGTTTAGACGTAAAACTGCGTTTAGACGTAAAACTGCGTTTAGACGCAAACTGCACTTAGACGCAAACTGCGCTTAGACGCAATCTGATCTTAGACGCAAACTGCGCTTAGACGCAAACTGCGCTTAGACGCAATCTGCATTTAGACGCAAACTGCATTTAGATGCAAACTGCGTAAACTGTGCTTAGACGCAAACTGTGTTTAGACGTAAACTGCACTTAATCATAAGTATTCTTAGAATCGGTTTTTGCATCAAAATAGTTTTTATCGAACGAACGCAGCTTTCGTTTTTAATCGCTGAAAGATTTCCGCTGCACTAATTCACCCCCCCCCCCTCTTAGTGCTCTCGATTCTAACAAGGATGATGCGCTGAAGAATCGGACGAAGCGCCAACCAATGACGTGCCGGGCAACAGAATGTCAATTCGCTTTGTAATAATTGTCTAGATCGGAGTAGAGTTTTAGCTTGTGTGTGTAGGATTAACTACGATAACGATGAAGACATAAAGCGAAATAAAGTATCGGAGTCAAGCGCGAAGGATTCGTTGGGAGTTCGAGAGTTCGACGGAAGTCCGAAGGTTCGTCGGGAATGCTGCCGGAACTAGCCGAGAATGAGTAGGAAGCTTGCCGAAGGGTTTTTTGGAAGCTCGCCGGAAGGTTCGTTGGAAGTTCGCGGAGCTCTCCGAGAAAGATCGGAGCTTGCCGAAGAAGCTCATTGGAACTCACCAAGATCAAATCGTGAAGTCTAGGAGCTTGCTGGGAGTCTGTAGAATGGTTTCCGAGAGTTTATCGGAAAACCGTCGGAAGTTCGCCGGAAGCTGGCCGGAAGAAGTCTTGACTTACGGACTTTGTAATAGCTTAGAAAATGTCTTTAAATTCGTAGTTAGCACATTAATTAGGGTTAGAATTAGGTGTTAATCCTATAACCCAAGTAGGGGCCAATTGGGCCCGAGTTCGGACTGGTTTGGGCCACGTTTGGAGCCCAACCAGTGAGCTGAATTGGCCTAGGCGGTGGCACCGCCCAGCACCCGAGAGCTGGGTGGTGGCACCGCTTGGCTGGGCGGTGGCACCGCCAGTCCACTGTTAGTGTCTGACACTGATAGGCGGTGGCACCGCCATTGACAAGCGGTGGCACCGCGAGCCTCGGAAACCCAAGAGAATTCAAATTTTGGAGCCCAAATTTGAATCCTCTTGGGGCCTATAAATACCCCTCAATTCTCAGCAGAGAATACAACCTTTTGAGAAGCTAGAAGTTGAGAAAAGCTTTAGGAAAAGTCTTGTTTTCAATATCTTGAGTGTTCACCTCCTTTCTTTTCATTGAAATCTTTGTAAAAGGGTGAACCACTTGTAAGAGGTTGTAAGAGGGGTGTAAGAAGGAGGTTGATCTTCGCCTAGTAAAGGAAGATTATTAGTGGATGCCGGTGGCCTCGACGGAAGAGGAATCGGAGGAGTGGATGTAAGTCACGATTGACCGAACCACTATAAACTACCGTCTTCTCTGGTTTGCATTTATCTTATTGTCATTTATATTACTGCAAACCATCTTCATTTTGATGCTCTACTTCTTTGTCTCCTTCTTACATATGCCTTCAAGTTAAAACACAATCGAAACGGTTTCAAACAAAACGTTGCTTTTATCGTACGAAGTTTCCGTAATTGTTTAAATCGTCGAAAGTTTATCATACTTTACCATTGCACTAATTCACCCCCCCCCCCTCTTAGTGCCGCTCTGGTCCTAACAATGACTTCTTGCATTTTATTAAAAAATTATTTATGAATCATGTCTTTTGGTATTCACGTAGTCTTATCTTTCATGACATGATTTCTTTGTATTTATGGCTTGTATGGCTTGAAATGTTTTGGAATGATGCATGCAGCACTTATGCTTTTATTATGATGATATATGTGATGCATATGATGTGTATCATGATTAAAATGTTGATAAATGCTTAATGTTTTAATATCATGTATGATATGCTCATAATGATGAATGATTTATTTTTCGGTATCGTGCATGGAAAATGAAATGTAAGGTTTTGAAATTGTGCATGTTCTAATTTGAAAATATAATGATGCACAAATAAGAACAATTACTTACCTTTGTCATAATTTGAAAATTGATGTAATGGGTCTTTCCTTCTTTTTGACAATGACAAAGGGGGAGCAAGAATTTCTATCGTAGACATCATGAAAAGAGGCAAACTAGCTAACTTGCACAATTTAAGAAGAAAGCAAAAATTACACTTCTCAAAAAAGAAGAAATTGCCATCTTGAACATCACCAATAATTGCTAGCTTGAAATCTCAAGAAAATGCAAAAATGTGCTATCTTGCCTATCTCAAGATGCTAAACATGCTAAACTTGCACTTTGTAACGGAAGCAAAATTGTGAGCTCAAACAATACAAAGGAAGCAAAAATTTGCTAACTTGCAACTTGCATATTTCAAGAAGCAAGAGTTGCTTTCTTGAACATCTCAAAATTGCTAGCTTGCGTGTTTTAAAATGTTGAAAAAAAATTTTTTTTGCTAGCTTGTATTTTGATGATAGCAAACTTGCATGATGGTAAAAATGGATATTATATTTTTCATGTAATGAGTTGATCTTATATCACAAATACTTGATTGTAGTACTTCTCCTTTTTGTTGATGACAAAGGGGGAGAAATATGTTGATTATATGTCATGATTTTATCATGACATGTTGCTTCAATTTTTGAATCCAAGAGTTTCTATCAATATGGCATATTGATAGGGGGAGTTTGTTTAAACTCCGGGAGTTAAGTTTAACTCTGTCATCAATTGGTTGTCATCATCGAAAACGGAGAGATTGTTGAATCTCATATTTTGATGATGAAGCCAATTGATAATTTGGAGCTCAAAATTGTCAATTCCCGGAATTCCGGGATCAGGCGGTTGCACCTCCTGACTGGAGCGGTTGCACCGCTTGGCAGAGCTCGAAGACTGAGCCTTTAGGTGGTGCTACCTCCTATCAAGGGCGGTTGCACCTCCTGCTAGAGCTCGAAGACCGAGCTCAGGCGGTGCAACCTCTTGACTGAGGCACCGCTCAGCCAGTGCTTGGAGACCGAGCCCAAGCGGTGCCACCTCCTGTTAGGGGAGGTTGCACCACCCAGTCTCGCTCGGAGACTGAGCCCAGGTGGTGCCACCGCCTGGCTGGAGCAGTTGCACCTCCCAGTCTCGCTCGGAGACTGAGCACAGGCGGTGCAACCTCCTGCCTTAGGCGGTTCAACCGCTTGGCAAAAATCAGGGTCCGAATGGGTTGATCCATTCGGCCCAATTTGGGTTTTTCAGGGGCCCAATTGCCCCAAGATTAAGTTAATGGGATCACCTCCCATTTCCAACTTAATCATTGTGCTAACTACGATATTTCCTAAGATATTTACTGCAACTTGCTCCGGTGCATCAATCGCTTCTTCCGGCGAACTTTCGTCGATCATCCGATGAACCCTCAGTGATGCTCCTGCGGACTTCTGACAAACTCCTAGACTTGCGACGATCCACTTGGCGAGTTCCGACGAGCTTCTTTGGCAAGCTCATGGACTTCTCGGATTTGTTCCCGTAGAACCTCCGACGACTGTCCGAACTTCTGTCGAACTCTCGAACTCCCAACGTGATCATTGTCTTGACTCCAGCGCAACTCCTACTGCATATCTTATTTTCATCGTAGTTAATCCTGCACACTTATCTCAACATATAGATTAGATAACAAATGACAATTGACTTCATCATCAAAATCCGAGATTCAACAAAAAGTTCTTCTCCCTCTTTTCTTCCAAGTTCTGAGTTTTAAAGAGAGGAGAGAAAATTCTGTAAGGGTTGTCTCCTAAGCCCGTCAAAAGGAGTGAAACTGTAAAAGGGTGGTTAGCCTTCGCCTATTGAAGGAAGGCCTCTAGTTGACGTCGGTGACCTCGTCGGTGGATGAAGCCAAAAGTGGAGTAGGTCAAGATTGACCAAACCACTCTAAATCTCGGTTTGCATTTACTTTGAGCATCTTATCTTTACTGCAAACCTCCTCAATAGCTTACTGCCTTCTGTGCTTTTACGAACGTGTTTCAAAGTTCAGTGCTTTCCGAATCGACGTTTAGACGCAAATTGCTTTTTTCGTACGAACGTCGTATTTCAGTTTGCGCTTATATTCTGATTTCCATCATAATTGCAAAATGCCTTCATAGATTTACTTTAACGTCATCTCGCTTGATTTTAAGTAAAGTAATCTTTGAATCGGCTTTCACACCGAAATCGCTTTTATCGTACGAACGCAGTTTTTATTAATCGCAGAAAGATTTCCGCTGCACTAATTCACCCCCCCCCCCCCCCTCTTAGTGCTCTTGATCCTAACAATTGGTATCAGAGCCTGGTATTTCTCATTTCGGATTTACACCCGAGAGAAATGGCTCTTCATGGCTTTCAAGAGGGCTTATCGATCTTTCGTCCACCGTTGTTTAACGGATTGGACTACACTTATTGGAAAACTCGAATGAGAGTTTTCTTGATTTCTATGAATTTGGATTTATGGACTATCGTTGAAAACGGTTTTCAACTTCCCTCTAAACCGATGAACGAATGGTCGGATTTGGAGAAGAAGTATTTTTCTTTAAACGCAAAGGCTATGAATGCCTTATTTTGCGCTTTGGATAAAAATGATTTCAATCGGATTCCTACGTGCGAAATGGCTTTTGACATTTGGCGAACACTTGAAATCATGCACGAGGGAACTAGTAGAGTCAGAGACTCGAAAGTTAACATTTTATTGCATGATTTTGAGCTTTTTCGAATGCAACCAAGCGAGACTATAGGCGACATGTACACCCGTTTCACGGATGTCGTCAATAGTTTAAGAGCTCTTGGAAAATATTTTTCAGATTTTGAACTCGTAAACAAGATTTTGCGTTCTCTTTCTAAGAAGTGGGATTCAAAAGTAACTACAATACAAAAAGCTAAAAACCTAAACAACATACCACTTGAAGAACTAATTGGTTCATTGATAACATATGAAATGGTGCACAATGCACATGATGAACATGATGAACAAAATCACCTTCCAAAGAACAGGAAGGATTTGGAACTCCGGACAAATGAATACCACTTGAGCGATGACTCAAGTGATGAGGACAATGATGAACTTGAACTTCGAACACTAAATCTTAATAAGTTTATTAAATAAAGATCTAAAATAAACAATAAACTTGAACGAAGGAATAGGCCAAAGAAGAAGAACACAAAGTGGGATGAATCGAGCTCCTCCGAAGACGAGGAGAAAATCAAGAAAGGCAAGGTGGCAAACTACGCCTTAATCGCTTTCAATGATAAGGTAATCGAAATCCCCCTAATTTATTTTGAAATTACTTGATGCTTTCATGATGTATTTTCTCTTTTAGTTTAGAATTAATTTTCTTAAAAATTACATGTTTTAAAAAAATTATGATCATGCTAAGTAATTTCAAAAATGATAATATTGCAAATAAAATGATCTTAATTGAAAATATGAAATCATGGTTAAGAAGTAATAATGTGTATTAAGTTGATTTCCATTGTTATTTCTCGATTTTGATTAAAAAAAAAAATCATGTTTGATTTGAAGAAATGCATAATGATGAAATTAAATATTATGATTAACAATTTTATGCATGAGATTTTAAGCTGATGATAAGCATGTGTTATTTTCATGAGTGTATTTGAAAAACTATGGCAAAAATGTGCTCGAATGCATGAACTTGTTTTTCGGACTTTCCTGATTCAATGTTCAAATCACTTAATTACCATAATGATTTTACACTATTACATGCCTTAATAACATGTTGGAAATTATGTGTTTTGGATACAAAATTTTTATGATCATGAGCATGTTTTATCTTCATGATTGAACTTGAAAATCTATAGCAAAACCTTGTCCGAATGCATGAAAGTGTTAATTTCATTTTCGGATTCACTTAACAATTGGTATCCTAACAATCGGATTTTCTCATACACTTATTATGTGAAAAATATTTTTTTGAAATAGATTTGATGAAATGATTCCTGCTTATAAATTTCATCTTGAAATATGAATGATAGTGTTTTTGCTTGCAAAGATTTGTTTCACATACATATCTTCTATGATTCATGTGTAGAGAAAGAATTTATAAATCATAATACAATGAGATTTCTTATGCAAAAATAAAGTGCTTTTGTGATTCTTTGCTAAAGAAAATAATTATTAAAATCATGATCTTGATAATTATAACATGAAGCTCTTTATAAATCAAGATCATTCATTATGTTCCCTACATTTATCAAAAAGGAAATCTTCAAATGAAATGTAACTTGTCTTTTGATTTCTCAGAATTCAATGATGACGTGTTGCAAGTATTCATGATGAATATTGCAATGACTTGAATTCAGTTTGAATTCAAGATTCTATCAATATGGCATATTGATAGGGGGAGTTTGTTTAAACTCTGGAAGTTAAGTTTAACTCCGTCATCAAGTGGTTATCATCATCAAAAAGGGGGAGATTGTTGAATCTCATATTTTGATTATGAAACTACTTGATATATGTTTATGATTTAATCTGGGTTTTGAGTGACGCAAGATGCTTTGATCAGGATGAGACAATTAAAGCAGGAAAATCATGTTGTGCTAGAGGAACATGTCAAAAGATTGGACGTCGGGCCGGTGGATCGGTCGACGTATCGATAGAAGGCTTCGGGTCGTGGACTCGGGCATCGGGCCAAGAAGAGCAGGTATTGTGCCAAGGATATCGGAGTTGCAGAGTCAACTGGCCGGGCAATAGGCTGCAGGAAAGGACGATGCGCCGAAGAATCGGACGAAGCGTCGAGGGACCAATGACATGCCGGACAACTTGGTTAATTGCTTAGGATTAATTGTCTCAATCGAAGTTTTGTTTTAAGTGTGCAGGATTAACTACGATGAAAGTAAGATATGCAGCAGGAGTTGCGCCGGAGTCAAGACAATGATCACGGTGGGAGTTCGAGAGTTCGACGGATGTTCGGATAGTCGTCGGAGGTTCTACGGGAACAAATCCGAGAAGTCCATAAGCTTGCCAAAGAAGCTCGTTGGAACTCTCCAAGTGGATCGTCGCAAGTCCAGGAGTTTACCGGAAGTCCGTAGGAGCATCACCGAGGGTTCATCGGATGATCGACGGAAGTTCGCCGGAAGCTCGCCGGAAGAAGCGATTGACGCACCGGAGCAAGTTGCAGTAAATGTCTTAGGGAATATCGTAGTTAGCACAATGATTAAGTTGAAAATGGGAGGTGATCCCATTAACTTAATCTTGGGGCAATTGGGCCCCTGAAAAATCCAAATTGGGCCGAATGGATCAACCAATTCGGACTCTGATTTCTGGCAGGAGGTGCAACCGCCCAAGGCAGGAGGTTGCACCACCTGTGCTCAGTCTCCGAGCGAGACTGGGAGGTGCAACTTCTCCAGCCAGGTGGTGGCACCACTGGGGCTCAGTCTCCGAGTGAGACTGTGCGGTGCAACCTCCCCTGACAATAGGTGGCACCGCTTGGGCTCGGTCTTCAAGCACTGGCTAAGCGGTGCAATCGCCTCAGTCAGGAGGTTGCACCACCTGAGCTCGGTCTTCAAGCTCTGGCAAGAGGTGCAACCGCCCCTGACAGGAGGTAGCACCGCCTAGAGGCTCAGTCTTCAAGCTCTACCAGGCGGTGCAACCGCTCTAATTAGGAGGTGCAACCGCCTGATCCCAGAATTTCGAGAATTGACAGTTTTGAGCTCCAAATTTGAACTGGGTTGGGGCCTATAAATACCCCACCCATTCAGCACTAAACACACACCGAAATCTTGATCTTGTTCTATTATTTTTAGAGCTTAAAATTGTTGTAAAGGCCAAAAGTTCTTCTCCCTCTTTTCTTCCAAGTTCTGAGTTTTAAAGAGATGAGAGAAAATTCTGTAAGGGTTGTCTCCTAAGCCCGTCAAAAGGAGTGAAACTGTAAAAGGGTGGTTGGCCTTCGCCTATTGAAGGAAGGCCTCTAGTTGACGTCGGTGACCTCGTCGGTGAAGGAAGCCAAAAGTGGAGTAGGTCAAGATTGACCGAACCACTCTAAATCTCGGTTTGCATTTACTTTGAGTATCTTATCTTTACTGCAAACCTCCTCAATAGCTTACTGCCTTCTGTGCTTTTACGAACGTGTTTCAAAGTTCAGTGCTTTCCGAATCGGCGTTTATCGTATGAACGTTGTATTTCAGTTTACGCTTATATTCTGATTTCCATCATAACTGCAAACTGCCTTCATAGATTTACTTTAACGTCATCTCGCTTGATCTTAAGTTAAAGTAATCTTAGAATCGGCTTTCACATCGAAATCGCTTTTATCGTACGAACGTAGTTTTTATTAATCGCAGAAAGATTTCCGCTGCACTAATTCACCCCCCCTCCCCCCTCTTAGTGCTCTTGATCCTAACAAGCTCGATCTCCGAGCGAAGTCAGCGGTGGTACTACTTGAGCTCAGTCTTTGAGATGTGTCGGGCGGTAGTATCGCGAGGACCCTGGAAATCCGGGAGATGATATTTTTGAGCTCCAAATTCGAACAAGTTGGGGCCTATATAAACCCCACCCTTTTTGCATGAAAGGGCACTGAAATCTTGATCTTATTCTGAGAATTTGAGAGCTCAAAAGTGTTGTAAAAGGTCAATAGTTCTTCTCTCTCTTTTCTTCTAAGTTTTGGCCATTCAAGAGAGGAGTGAAAATCTGTAAGAGTTATCTCCTAAGCCCCTCAAAAGGAGTAAAGTTGTAAAAGGGTAGTTGGCCTTCGCCTTTTGAAGGAAAGCCTCTAGTGGATGTCGGTGACCTCATCGGAGGAGGAAGCCAAAAGTGGATGTAGGTCAAGATTGACCGAACCACTCTAAATCTCAGTTTGCATTTACATTCTGCTCTCTATTTTAACTGTAAACTACCTTTATTGCTTTACTTCAACTATACTTTTGTTTAATCTTAAATTGAAGAACTTTCTGAAATGGTTTTCATCGAAAATGCTTGCATCGTACAAACGTCGTTTTAAACTAACGAAAGTTTTCCGCTGCACTAATTCACTACCCCCCCTCTTAGTGCTCTAGATCCTAACAGAGGTCTTCGATGTCCATTAAAGGTTTTCCTTCAATAGGTGACGACCAACCACCTCTTTTATAATGCTTTCTCCTTTTTACGGGTTTAGGAGAGAACCCTTACAAGTCTCACTTCCTCTCTTGAATGATCTCAACACTTAGAAAGGGAGGAGGAGAACTCTATCACTTGTTTATAACACTTTTGCACCCCAACAACTCAAGATTATCCCAATGTTTTTCATGTCCTTTCATACAGAAAAGGGTGGAGTTTTTATAGGCCCCAATGGCTTCAAAATTGGAGCCAAAATGTGTCATATCCCTGGAATCCGAGATACTGGCGGTACCACTACCATTACTGGGCAATACTACCACCACTTATATGACCCTAGGTGGTACCACCGCCGAACAGGAGCGGTACCACCACTGGCAGCACTGCTACCGGTGGTACCACCGACCAAGAATCCAAGGGCACTGCTTTCCAAGTAGTGCCACCGCCGGCCATATTTTCAGGGTCCTAGTTGGGCCTTGAATCCGACCCAAACTAGCCCAACTTAGGGCCCAGTTGGCCCCAAATTAAGTTTGTGGGATCACCTCCCAATCCTAACTTAATTTATACTCTAACTATGATAATTAAGACATGTTTACTGCACTTCTTGTTCCGGTGCATCAATTGCTCTTCTGGCGAGCTTCCGGCGTACTTCTAGCGAACATCCGGCGAACTCTCGGCAATGCTCCGACGGACTCCCAGCAAGCTCCTGGACTTCGCGACGATCTTCTTGGTGAGTTCCGATGAGCTTCTATGGCAAGCTCCTGGACTTCTCGGTTGGTTCCCGCAGAAATTCCGACGAATGTCCGAACTTCCGATGAACTCTGGAACTCCCAATGTGATCTTGATCTCGACTCTGGCACAACACCTGCTTCATGTCTTTCTGCTATCGTAGTTAATCCTGGACACTTTTTTCAACATATAGATTAGATCAAATAAATTACAATTGACTTCATCATCAAAATTCGAGATTCAACAATGACTAGTAATTCGATGGCTGGAGTCTGAGGGAGAGGAGCCTTCGGTAGAGGAGGCAAATGGCGAGGAAGTGTTCGGTTGGCAAGGGAGCAACAGTTTGAAATAGGGGAAGGCTGCTTGATGGAGAACTAAGAAGGGGCACAGCGGCAAAGTGCCCTTTTGCTTAAAACTCCGAGGTAGCAGTTCGATGTCACCGGATTGACTAGATCTGTTGCGCTATTTTGATGGCTACGGATTTGTGAGCAATGTGAGATATCGACATCATCAAGATACGTCCGATGGCCAACTTCAGAGTCAGGGAGAACGGCTCCGTGGACGTTGCTCCACACACGTCCATCGTTTATCTCGATCCCTATTGCTAGGATGCAAGGTTAGCTACAACTTATGCATAACATATCATGTCATCAACATACTTCTCCCCCTTTGTCATCAACAAAAAGGAGAAGTACAACTATTCTTGTGTTTATGATATAAGTTCAACTCACTGCATGAAAAACATAATATCAGGTTTTATCATCATGCAGTTTTGAAGCTAGAAAATTTAGCAAGTGTTACATCATGCTTAGAACATTCAAGCTATCAAGTTTTAGATATGCAAGTTTTACAACATACAAAATAGCACTTTTGCTTCTTTTGAGATAGAAACTTCTACATCATGTAAGCTAGCAAATTAGAGATGTTCAAGAAGGCAACTCTTACTTCTTGAAATATGCAAGTTGCAAGCTAGCAAATTTTTGCTTTCTTTATAATGTTTGAGCTCGCAATTTTGCTTCTGTTGCAAAGTGCAAATTTAGCATGTTTAACTTTTCTTGAGATAGCAACTGTTTGCTTCTCTTTAGACTACAAGCTAGCAATTTTTACGATATGCAAGCTTTACTACATACAAGCTAGCTTTTCATCACAACATATAAGCATAAAAGCATAGCAAGATTCTTAAGTTCAATCATGGCAATTCAACACTTACTTCTTGTGTAAGATTGCACTTTGCTTTTCTTTGCATGTTCTGACTAGCAAAAGCTTTCTCCCCTTTGTTTTTGTCAAAAAGAAAGGAAAAGTACAAGCTAGCCAGCATTTGCCTTGAGTTAGTAATCTTTCTCCCCCTATGTCATTGTCGAAAAGAAGGAGAGGAACCAATGATTTAGACTTTTACATAAACTATGAATTTGCATCAATCAATATTTTATTCATCACATGATACATACAAGACAACAATGCAAAGAAATCATGTCATGAAAGACATCAATTATTAAACATGATATGATAATAATCTCAAAATTTTTAATTTGCGATACATGTGATACATTGTGATACACTAAAAAATTTAATGTGATACTTTTAAGGATATCAAACTATTTTTGATACAAAGCATGGCAGGTTTGCAATTATATTGCAAGTTTTCTAAGATTTGCATTTTTTGCTTATTTCGAGATAGCAATTCTATGCTTCTCTTTATATTGCAAGATTTACAATTCATTGGTAGTGTTCATGATAGCAAGTTCTTTCAATGAAATGATCGAGCTAGCAAATTTTCCTTCCTTTGAAATATGCAGATTAGTAAACTAACTCCCCCTTTATCATTATCGAAAAGAAGGGAGAAATCAATGGCTAAAAAATTTAATCATTATACAAGTCATATTACAAAATCATGTCATGATATCAAGAAAATTCAAGAAGGATATGATTCATTTGATAAATCTTTTTAATAGAGCAAAAGAATTATACAACCAAGGATCATGATTAAAATATATCAATATCATAGATCAAGTCATGATTCGTGATTCATCATAAAGCAAATTAATTTTTAGTCATCACATAAGGCATTTAAAATATTTTTGAAACATAGGAGAATGATTAATTTAAGCATGCAAAGAGTGATTGGAGCAGTGATATGCGGCGGTTGGTGAGGAAGAAAAGGGAGCACTTTGCTAGAGTGTGACCAGATCTGGGGTAGGGAATACCGCTGGAGGAGGAGAAGCAGATGGAGAGCAGCACCGGTGAGTGCAGCGCTAGAGGCACCACAATGGGGAAATCAGGGCAGGGGGGGAAAGGCAACAATTGTTGAAGAGGAAGCTATGGTGGCATGGCTGGGAATCGATGAGTTGCCCTGTCCAGGAAGCAATGATGGTGGTGGAGAAGGGGGACCAATGGTGGAAGCATCATCTCCGGCAAAGGCTTGGCTAAGGATGACTATGGTGGAAGGAGACAGTGTAGTTGGCACCCTTGTTGCTAAGGCGGTACTCTAGGAACCCACAGCAGGAGATGAAAAAAGGGAGGGCGCAGGTCAACTACTCCAGTCGTTCTTTACAGTCTGGTGGAGGCTGTCGAGTCCTGGGTCCGAAAGGAAGGCGACTCGAATGATGCCCGCAAAGACCGACATCGTGAGCAGCGAGTTACCTTGTTGTGACAGCTGCGATGGCGATGAACTACCCTCTGTTGAATTAGAACGTGAGCTCGGTGCGGGTAGCATTGATGGACACGTCGATGAAGGTGTTTACTCAATGGAATAAGAGGGGTGCCACAGCAGTAGCGATGGCTGCGAGATTAGAGGTGCTTTAGCTGAGGAGAAAGTGGCTATAGCTCTGTTACCATGATAGAAATAAAATACGAAGAAGATGTTTTTAGAGTTTGATACGATCCTCCCTATTTATACACCTTAGGAGGTGTAATATCCCTCACTTTTATAAATTATTAATAAAGATTTATTTATAAATCGGAGGACCTATAGGTAAATATGGAAAATTTCAAGGACTAAACCGTTAAGTTGTAAAAAGAAGAAAATAAAGAAAACCGAAAATTTCGGTTTTATCCCACCGCCTCCCACGCTCTCTCTATTTCTTCGAGAAACAGAGAGAAGCGGTGGGGCGTGGGGAGAAGAAGAAGAGAAGTAGAGGGAGAAGAGAAGAAGAGGGAAAAGAAGAGAGGAAGAAGAGGAAGAAGAGGGAGAAGAGAAGAAAAGAAGAAGTAGAAGAGAGGGAAGATGGAGAGGAGAAAGAGAGGCAGTTGCAGCAGCTAGGGCTGCAGCACCTCTGTTTCCCGCAGGTGGAAACAGAGGAGAGGATGTGTGGGGCGTTGAGGATGAAAAGGGAAGAAGAAGAAGAAGAAGAGAGGAGGATAGCTGTGGCAAGGCTGCAGCGAGGAGATGTGTGGCCTTGGGGAGGAAAAGGGAAGAGGAGAAGAAGAGAAGGAGAAGAAGAGGGAAAAGAGAGGGAAGACGGAGAGGAGCGAGAGGTGGCAGCAGCTAGGGCTGCAGCACCTCTGTTTCCTGCAGGTGGAAACAGAGGAGACGTGTGGGGTGTCGGGTAGGAGAAGAGCAGAAGAAGAAGAAGAGGAAGAGAAGAAGAAGAGGAAGCAGGAGAAGAGGTTGTGATACCTCTGTTCCCTGCAGAGGAAACAGAGGAGAGGGTGTGTGTGATGCCGGGAAGAAGAAGGGGAGGAAGGAGAAGAAGAGAAGAAGAAGAAAGGAAGGAGAAGGAAGAGGAGAAGGGAAAGAAGTAGCTGCGGCTGCGGTTGTGGAAGCTGCGGCTGCGGCTGTGGAAGCTGCAGCTATGGCAGGGAAAGAGGAAGAGAAAGGAAGAAGGGAAGGAGAGGAAGAAGAGAAGGGAAAGAAGGGGCTGCAGCTGCGGCGATGGCAGCTGCAGTTGGAAGAGAAGAAGGAGAGGAAGATGAGCAGGGGAGGAAGAAGAGGCTGTGGCTGTGGCTGAGGCTGCGACTGCAGCTGGGAAAGAAGAGAAGGAAAGGAAGAAGAAGAGAAAGGAAAAGGGAAGAAGAGAGGAAGAGGAAAAAGGGAGGCAGCTGTGGCAGTGGCAGCTGCAGCTGGAAGAGAAGGAGAGGAAATAGAGCAGGGGAGAAAGAAGAGGCTGCGGCTGTGGTGGATACGGCCATGGTTGCGACTGCGACTCCGGTAGTTGCAGCTGGGAAAGAAAAGAAAGGAAAGGGGGAAAAGGGGCTGCGGGTGGAATTGCAGCCGCAGTGGCAGCGACTGCGTATGCAACAGTTATGTTTGCGAGAGAAGGGAGGAAGGAAGGTAGTGCGGTGGAAGGGGCAGCGATTGTGGCAGCGGCGATGGCTGTGGCAGCTGCGTTTCGGAAAGAAAAAGAAGGAATGAGAGTAAGAGAGAGCAGGTGACTATGCCTCGATGTTCGACACGTGGTGTAGTTGCGAAGAAAGGAAGAAAACGGGAGCCCAAAACGAAACAAAGAGAGGACACGGAGGAAAAGTAGAAGGATTGGACTGACACCTTCCTTGGATATTCAGATCAAAATATTTGAAAGGCAAGTTCCCTGATCGTTTCTCCTATAATTGCTCTGATATTTCTTATTGCAAGTTCCTGATCGTTTCTCCTGTAATTGTACTAATCTTTCCTATTGCAAGTATCCTGATCTTTCCTCACTGCAATTTTATCTCCACATTTGCTTTGAATATGAGGAACTTTGAATTGTTCTAACCTTGCATTTGATATATCTCCTGTTTAGACGTAATGATTCGAATCTGTGCAACTTCTGAGATTCTGACCTTTTGATACCGAGCTGCCTATAAGTCTTTGTTGGAAACTCTGATTTGTTCATAACTGATTCCATTGGAAACTAGACTCGTAGATCTTTCTTTTGATATATGGATTGAAAGATTTGGAGTCCAAACACCTGCCCAGTTATCTGTTGAATCTGACATTATGAATTCTGCCAAACAGAGATTTTGTTCTACGACCCTTGTTTACCAAATTATTTGTAACTCCCTCAATTGGACAATTCAATTCATATGAAGCCTGTCTTATCTGAAAGTATTATCCAACGATTATTTCTGAGTAGATTGGAGCACGATTGATAGTTTGAATCATTTGTTCAATGTGCCTCTTGTATTCTGCCAGAAATCGAGCTTTGGTCGATTTCTCATATTCTGGTTTCATTCCTTTGGAAATTGATATCCTTTAGCCTTCTTATTCAATTAAGCTTTATATTACTGCTTTAAATTCTTGTATGCTCTTGTCCTTAAAATTATTTGCATTCTTGAGAACTATTGTGTAACGTTTAAGCTATATCGTATTGACTCCTATAGGCATATGTATAACCCATTGTTCCGCATTTGCTTTCGATGTATGCCTATTCTAGTTTCATTCCTTTGGATATCGAATTCATCTAACCTTCTTATTTGAATTGAGTTATATATGATTGTTTGGAATCCGTGTATACTCTTGCGTTTATTTCATTCCAAATCTGGATACATTGTGAGAGATTGTTGCTTGCATCGTATTTGATTCGTAAAGGCACATGTACGTTTGTTGTTCCGCGTGTGCTTCCGATATATGCTACTTATTGCTAAAACTGCCCTCTTGTATTCTGGTGTGTGGGATTGTCTGGACCTTTGCCAGAAATGGTAAAGGGTATGTGCTTATTGCCCGCTCTGTGGGATATTCTGGACCTTTGCCAGAAATGGTAAAGGGTATGTGCTTAGAGCCTGTGATGCCCTGCCGACCCCCTCTGACTTCACCTAGACGTGGGTGGATGGAGCTCCCAGACGTGGGAGACTTTTGTCAGGTCGTCATTCAGAAATGGATGAATCACATTCTGACTGAGATCCCACTACACCTTCTGTATGTTTGATATGATATCCAGAGCTTTGGTTATGTGTTTCTGTACACGCTTTGGATAAGATTGATATGTTTGCAACGTCAAAGACGATGTTTGAGCTTCTGTATGGTATTTGTTATTGATATGCTCTGAAATGTTTCCTGCACTGTTGATATGTTTCGAAATGTTCCATATGTCGTTGATATGCTCCGGAACATTTCATACGCCATTGATGTGCTCCAATTACTCTGTGCTCCATTTGCTATGAACCGATATGTTCTGAAATGTCCTATTTGCCATTGATATGCTCCAATTACTCTATGCTCCATTTGTTATGAATCAAATATGTTTTGAATGACATGATACTTATGATTTTGTATCTAATGAGATGGTATCCATGAGAATTCTTGTATTCTGCTTTACATTGTGATACCTTACTCGTTTGAAACCGTTCCTTTTGTTCTGAATATGTTTTGTCACTTGCTGAGCCATTTTTGGCTCACTTCGTTGTTATATAAATCTTTCAGGTCAGCTTGTCACTCTTCGAGATGTTTGATTTGGGCTGAGGCAGTGGATAGCTATTCGGAATTATGGGCAAGTCTTGTCGGTTGTTATGCTATTGTTGTATAAGCATATTTTGTATGTAATGAATTGTTCTGATGATCGAAATGGATATACTGTGTAAAAGTGTTAGAAGATCTCTCTTATTTGGAATTTCGGAATGTTAAGTCTAATTTATGATGATATGAACTTGTGGTGAATAGTTGGAGTTCTGATTGTATAATTTATTTAGCTTGTGGATTTATAAATGTTGTTCATGTTTGTCAAGTTGGCTTGGGTTGCCATAAATGTGAATTATCGTGTGATGTGATATATGATTTTAAAATGCACAGGTTTTATGGATGTGAATTTGATTGAATGTTTTTCAGTGTCCTCAAACGTTAGTTTGGATCCTGGATTGGTTTGTGATGATGAAAAATTTTAAAAATCATGGATATATTTGAGGGGCGTGACAGAGGTGGTATCAGAGCATTGTTTGAGGATTACTGAAATATTTGATATGTTGACATGCAAAATATATTGAGGTCTAATGAACTATAGTGATTGGTGGAAATTTTCTTTGATGCATTTTAGGAATCTGGGATGATGAGGACATTTGGTCCTCCTATATCAGTTGTTTCTGATTAATTAAGGGGAATGAAAGGATTGATTGGGGATATTGAATCAGAGTGGCGCAGCAGAAGCATGATGAACCTAATTTCATTGGTGGTAGAAAAATGGATGATGCAAATGGAGAAGATATTTGATATACAAAATTGTTCTAATGATCAAAAGATTTCTTATGCTACCTTATATTGGAAGTAGAGGCTGATTATTATTGGCAACAATGAAAAGAATTTTTGGAAATATGTGGCAAGAATGATAAGGATAAGTTTAGCAATAAAAATATGATTGGAAATGAATCAGAAAGTAATAACAAGAGGGTCAAGACATTTGGATTTGAAATGGGAAGTCACCACAAAAGACTCAATCATGTGTGAATTATAAGTTAAATTATGAAACAAATTTGTGTCTCGGGTGATTGGAGTCTATTTTGCTTGTAGAAAGCTGGATCATAAAATAAAAGACTGCCCTTTGAACAAGAAGAAAAGAGTCACTGCCTCATGAATCATCAGCCCATGTCAGAGTGTATGCTATCACTGAATATGGATTCTAAAACTTCTGAATTAGTGATCGAAGGTATTATGCATGTTTATGAAAGAATGCAAATATTTGTTTGACCATGGGTCCTACCTACGATTTGATTCGTAACATGTTGCTTATCACTTGGGTATGCAACCTAGACCATTGCATTATGTGCTATATGTAAATATGATCATTGGAGATTCTTTGATAACGAACTTGAATCTGGTCCTCTTGTCTGATTTTATTGGAGAACTTGAACTTTTTGCTGATTTAGGTTCTCCTAGATATTTGGAGTTTTGATATTATACTTGGTATGGATTGGCTATCTTCCTATCATACCAGTATGGATTGGTATATAACAAAAGATCACTTTTTGCATATTTGATCAGCCGATCTTTTATTTTGAGAGTATTGGACATGATTTATCTCATTGCCTAATGTATCCCAGGATGAATTGCTCGAATTACCTCCAAACGTGACTTTGCTTTTGATTTGGTCCTTGGGACAATCCTAAAATCTAAGCTTCTCTACAAAATGATATCATTTGAGTAAGCGGAATTAGAAAAACAACTACAAGGATTATTAAATAAGGATTTTATTTGGCTTAATATTTTATCATGAGGTGCTCTGGTGTTAGTTAAAAAGATGGATGGAACATTGAGGCTTTGTATTGATTATGGATAGTTGAATCAGGTGATCATCAAAAACGAGTATTTTCTGAAGTAACGACTTGCTTGATTAATTACAGGGTGCGCAAGTATTTTTAGAAATTGATTGAAGGTCGGGTTACCGTCTATTGAGGAACAAGGAGGTGAATATTTTGGTCACTCTTGGATAATTATGTCATTATATTGTATTGATGAAACTATTTGAGAGCAGGAGGAGGAAATAAAGAAATCATAATCATCATCTTTTCATCGATTGAGCTATGATCAATTTAGAGGACTAAATTTTCTTTTAAGGAGGGGAGAGTGTAATATCCCTCACTTTTGTAAATTATTAATAAAGATTTATTTATAAATCGGAGGACCTATAGGTAAATATGGAAAATTTCAAGGACTAAACCGTTAAGTTGTAAAAAGAAGAAAATAAAGAAAACCGAAAATTTCGGTTTTATCCCATCGCCTCCCACGCTCTCTCTGTTTCTTCGAGAAACAGAGAGAAGCGGTGGGGCGTGGGGAGAAGAAGAAGAGAAGTAGAGGGAGAAGAGAAGAAGAGGGAAAAGAAGAGAGGAAGAAGAGGAAGAAGAGGGAGAAGAGAAGAAAAGAAGAAGTAGAAGAGAGGGAAGATGGAGAGGAGAAAGAGAGGCAGCTGCAGCAGCTAGGGCTGCAGCACCTCTGTTTCCCGCAGGTGGAAACAGAGGAGAGGATGTGTGGGGCGTTGAGGATGAAAAGGGAAGAAGAAGAAGAAGAAGAGAGGAGGATAGCAGCGGCAAGGCTGCAGCGAGGAGATGTGTGGCCTTGGGGAGGAAAAGGGAAGAGGAGAAGAAGAGAAGGAGAAGAAGAGGGAAAAGAGAGGGAAGACGGAGAGGAGCGAGAGGTGGCAGCAGCTAGGGCTGCAGCACCTCTGTTTCCTGCAGGTGGAAACAGAGGAGACGTGTGGGGTGTCGAGTAGGAGAAGAGCAGAAGAAGAAGAAGAGGAAGAGAAGAGGAAGAGGAAGCAGGAGAAGAGGTTGTGATACCTCTGTTCCCTGCAGAGGAAACAGAGGAGAGGGTGTGTGTGATGCCGGGAAGAAGAAGGGGAGGAAGGAGAAGAAGAGAAGAAGAAGAAAGGAAGGAGAAGGAAGAGGAGAAGGGAAAGAAGTAGCTGCGGCTGTGGCAGTGGCAGCTGCAGCTATGGCAGGGAAAGAGGAAGAGAAAGGAAGAAGGGAAGGCGAGGAAGAAGAGAAGGGAAAGAAGGGGCTGCAGCTGTGGCGATGGCGGCTGCAGTTGGAAGAGAAGAAGGAGAGGAAGATGAGCAGGGGAGGAAGAAGAGGCTGTGGCTGTGGCTGAGGCTGCGACTGCAGTAGTGCAGCTGGGAAAGAAGAGAAGGAAAGGAAGAAGAAGAGAAAGGAAAAGGGAAGAAGAGAGGAAGAGGAAAAGGGGAGGCAGCTGTGGTAATGGCAGCTGCAGTTGGAAGAGAAGGAGAGGAAATAGAGCAGGGGAGAAAGAAGAGGCTGCGGCTGTGGTGGCTGCGGCCATGGTTGCGACTACGACTGCGGCAGTTGCAGCTGGGAAAGAAAAGAAAGGAAAGGGGGAAAAAGGGGCTGCAGGTGGGATTGCGGCCGCAGTGGCAGCGACTGCGTATGCAGCAGTTATGTCTGCGAGATAAGGGAGGAAGGATGGTAGTGCGGTGGAAGGGGCGGCGATTGTGGCAGCGGCAGCGGCAGCGGCGACGACTGTGGCAGCTGCGTTTGGGAAAGAAAAAGAAGGAATGAGAGTAAGAGAGAGCAGGTGACTGTGCCTTGATGTTCGACACGTGGTGTAGTTGCGAAGAAAGGAAGAAAACGGGAGCACAAAACGAAACAAAGAGAGGACACGGAGGAAAAGTAGAAGGATTGGACTGACACCTTCCTTGGATATTCAGATCAAAATATTTGAAAGGCAAGTTCCCTGATCGTTTCTCCTATAATTGCTCTGATATTTCTTATTGCAAGTTCCTGATCGTTTCTCCTGTAATTGTACTAATCTTTCCTATTGCAAGTATCCTGATCTTTCCTCACTGCAATTTTATCTCTACATTTGCTTTGAATATGAGGAACTTTGAATTGTTCTAACCTTGCATTTGATATATCTCCTGTTTAGACGTAACGATTCGAATATGTGTAACTTTTGAGATTCTGACCTTTTGATTCCGAGCTGCCTATAAGTCTTTGTTGGAAACTCTGATTTGTTCAAAACTGATTCCATTGGAAACTAGACTCGTAGATCTTTCTTTTGATATATGGTTTGAAAGATTTGGAATCCAAACACCTGCCCAGTTATCTGTTGAATCTGACATTATGAATTCTGCCAAACATAGATTTTGTTCTATGACCCTTGTTTACCAAATTATTTGTAACTCCCTCTGTTGGACAGTTCAATTCATATGACGCCTGTCTTATCTGAAAGTATTATCCAATGATTATTTCTGAGTAAATTGGAGCACGATTGATAGTTTGAATCATTTGTTCAATGTGCCTCTTGTATTCTGCCAGAAATCGAGCTTTGGTCGATTTCTCATATTCTAGTTTCATTCCTTTGGAAATTTATATCCTTTAGCCTTCTTATTCAATTGAGCTTTATATTACTGCTTTGAATTCTTGTATGCTCTTGTCCTTAAAATTATTTGCATTCTTGAGAACTATTGTGTAACGTTTAAGCTATATCGTATTGACTCCTATAGGCACATGTATAACCCATTGTTCCGCATTTGCTTTCGATGTGTGCCTATTCTAGTTTCATTCCTTTGGATATCGAATTCATCTAACCTTCTTATTTGAATTGAGTTATATATGATTGTTTGGAATCTGTGTATACTCTTGCTTTTATTTCATTCCAAATCTGGATACATTGTGAGAGATTGTTGCTTGCATCGTATTTGACTCGTAAAGGCACATGTACGTTTGTTGTTCCACGTGTGCTTCCGATATATGCTACTTATTGCTAAAACTGCCCTCTTGTATTCTGGTGTGTGGGATTGTTTGGACCTTTGCCAGAAATGGTAAAAGGTATGTGCTTATTGCCCGCTCTGTGGGATATTCTGGACCTTTGCCAGAAATGGTAAAGGGTATGTGCTTAGAGCCTGCGATGCTCTGCCGGGCCCCTCTGACTTCACCTAGACGTGGGTGGATGGAGCTCCCAGACGTGGGAGACTTTTGTCAGGTGGTCATTCAGAAATGGATGAATCACATTCTGACTGAGATCCCACTATACATTCTATATGTTTGATATGATATCCAGAGCTTTGGTTATGTGTTTCTGTACATGCTTTGGATAAGATTGATATGTTTGCAACGTCAAAGATGACGTTTGAGCTTCTGTACGGTATTTGTTATTGATATGCTCTGAAATGTTTCCTCCACTGTTGATATGTTTCGAAATGTTCCATATGTCGTTGATATGCTCCGGAACATTTCATACGCCATTGATATGCTCCAATTACTCTGTGCTCAATTTGCTATGAACTGATATGTTCTGAAATGTCCTATCTGCCATTGATATGCTCCAATTACTCTATGCTCCATTTGTTATGAATCAAATATGTTTTGAATGACATGATACTTATGATTTTGTATCTAATGAGATGGTATCCTTTTGAGAATTCTTGTATTCTGCCTTACATTGTGATACCTTACTCGTTTGAAACCGTTCCTTTTGTTCTGAATATGTTTTGTCATTTGCTGAGCCGTTTTTGGCTCACTCCGTTGTTATATAAATCTTTCAGGTCAGCTTGTCACTCTTTGAGATGTTTGATTTGGGCTGAGGCAGTGGATAGCTATTCAGAATTATGGGCAAGTCTTGTCGGTTGTTATGCTATTATTGTATAAGCATATTTTGTATGTAATGAATTGTTCTGATGATCGAAATGGATATATTGTGTAAAAGTGTTAGAAGATCTCTCTTATTTGGAATTTCGGAATGTTAAGTCTAATTTATGACGATATGAACTTGTGGTGAATAGTTGGAGTTCTGATTGTATAATTTATTTAGCTTGTGGATTTATAAATGTTGTTCATGTTTGTCAAGTTGGCTTGGGTTGCCATAAATGTGAATTATCGTGTGATGTGATATATGATTTTAAAATGCACAAGTTTTATGGATGTGAATTTGATTGAATGTTTTTCAGTATCCTCAAACGTTAGTTTGGATCCTAGATTGGTTTGTGATGATGAAAAATTTTAAAAATCATGGATATATTTGAGGGGCGTGACAGGAGGGAGGATTTTTCTCAACAAAACTACGATATTTCCTTATGTAGTTGGGGAAATCTTGGCTGTTGTTAAGGCTATTATCAAAGGAGATCTTAGCTACTATCAGAAGACTCCCAGCTTCCATGCTGGAGTATCGTCGTCGTCGTTGTCGTCGGGGAGCTTCTCTACCATCAGGTTCCATGCCAACACACGATTGAGCTCATAGGCGATCCTAGCTGAGGCAGTAAAACCAAAATACGAGTGTTGGAGCACAAACTCTCTAAGGTCAAGTGGTTGGCTCAAGATAGGAATGGTTGGCTTATGCTCACCGGCAACCGACATGTGGACTCGTATGACACGGGATGCTCCGTCGTAGTCGATCTAGAGGGTGTAGTTGGTGGCGTTCTTGGGAGCGATCTCGATGTCGAACGTGGTAAGATTAGCGGTGACGTTGGAGACGACGCTGTTGACATTGAGGCCGACATGGTTGTTATCTGGGTCGAAGGACTCCTTCACGATGTCGAGCTCGAGGTGACCAGATGGTTGCTGGGTTCACCATCTAGGCTGGAGTAAATGGTTAGCCCGAGGTGGAGACCCTCGCTCCTAGGGAGCAGGGCATCAAGAGACAACATGTTGATGAAGGCGACGCTTACACCGGTGGTGGTACTATTGGGACGATGGGGGCTGATGGTGAAGATGGTGTTGAAGGTGATCGCAGATATGTTTTCCTCAACTACATGAGGAAATCTCTATGCAGTTGAGGAAGATCCTCTCTGCTAATATGTATAAATAGCCATCAAGTTCACTATCTCAAGCATACTTTGTAATTACATTTCATAATCTATCATAGTATTAGAGTCGTTTGCCTAGAGCAAGCTCTCTTCTCACTGTCTGAACCCTTATCAACCTCGTCGGTGGAGGTGCTCGACGCCGAGAACCCTCTCTCCTTTTTCCTCGGTTAACAGTGCTTGTCTTCTCTCGCTACCACTTTGCGTAGGTGCCTCTAGCTCTGCAAATACCAGTGCTTCTTCCCTCACTGACACTGCTCTCCATCCTCACTATTACTTCTCCTCTTCTGGCGACAGAGGAGAAAGCTTTCTGCCATTACATTTTTCCATCGACCACCTAACCTGCCAGTAGACCCCTCTTTTTCTCTACTCAGGGACATCTTCTACTGCTCCATCCTCACCATCATCCTTGCTAGCAATAACAAACCACTTCCCTGCCACTCACCGGAGCCGACTTCTAACCAAACTAGCCTCCTCCTCCAACCGATCTCTCACAAATCTATGACAAAAATTGCATATTGGCAAGAATTATAGATCTCTCATAGATCTACCTCAATACCCTCTACCCTCCTCACAGCAAGAACTACATATCTCTCACAGATTGCAGTGATCATTGTGGCAAACTATGGCCAAACACTTCCACTTCCAAAGACTCCTCTCCTCTTTGTTAGGACTCTAGCTTGGAGAGTCCTAATTGAGAGGGACATTCATGTAAAACTGTTAGGACTCTAGCTAGGAGAGTCCTAATTGAGAGGGACATCCATGTAAAACTGTTAGGACTCTAGCTAGGAGAGTCCTAATTGAGAGGGGCATTCATGTAGGAGGTGTTTTCTTAGAGAAGAATTAGGAGTTGTATGGGAATAGGAGTCTTGACTAGGAGTCCTATTAGGAGTTGGTTAGAAGTAAGAGTCTTAAGTAGGAGTCCTATTAGGAGTTAGGGTTTAGAAGCCCTATAAATAGCCATGTATTCCTTCTCTTTTGATAAGCAATAGATGAATCTTTTCTGCAGCCTTTGAGCAGCAACTTGGAGGGAGGAACCCCTATAGAGTTCCAAGGAGGCCGATCCCCTAAAGAGATCAACCCCAAGTTTAGAATCTGCAAGGGTTCTAACACTCTTCTCCCTCAACGCAAAGATAAGCAAGGAACAATGCTATTGTCATCCCTTACGAGATGAATGAGCATAGCAGCCCAAATATCTAGTGCAAAGAAGATGAGCTACTTATGCAATCGTTCCCTGGGAATTGTACTGCCATGGAGCAGCAACGGTTCCCTACCCAACCAGCACTATAGTCGAGTGACTCATCTCATCCTGATCGTTGTCACAAGCACCACTCGCAATAGAATAGACCTGCTCCTTTAGGTCATCGCTGGCGATGTCTTCTCCCTCGCTATCCAGCCTCTCGACAGCATATCATTGTGGAATCTAGTGCCTCTCATCACATCATTTCTGATCTTTAGAACTTGTCCATCCACAACAATTATGGCGAAAATGAAGATATCATCATCGGTGACGGTAAAAGAATTTCCATTACTCATGCTAGTTCCACAACGCTTAATTCGCTTCCCACAACTTTACACTCGATGATATTTTGTGTGCACCTCACATTAAACGAAATCTCATTTTTGTTTCTCAATTCTATACATAAAATAATGCCTTAATTAAATTCTTTCCTAACTCTTTTCTTATCAAGGATTTGGGCACGAGGGCATCTTTGTCCAAGGCCTGAACAAAGATAACATTTATGAGTGGTCATCAACTTCACAAATTACCCAGCCTACTATTTACACTTCAGTTGTAGCTCTAGTTGATGCGTGGCATCGTCGTCTTAGTCACCCATCACCCTTTATCCAACAAAAACTGTTTTCTTGTTATTCTCTTCCTACTTTTAAAACTAGTAGCACTATCTCTCATTGTGGTGCTTGTCTTAGCAATAAAAGTCATAGACTACCTTTCGGAACATTCTCTATATCTTGCTCTAAACCGTTTGAAATTATTTATGCATATGTTTGGGGCCCTGCCCCAACCACTTCTTTTGACAAGTTCAGATTTTATGTTATTTTTATAGACTATTTCACTAAGTACAAATGGTTTTATCATCTCCATCATAAATATGACGTTTCAACAATCTTTACCAACTTTAGAAAATTGATCGAGAATTTCTTTTAGTCTTCAGTTAGAACAGTTTACTCTAATGGCGGAGGTGAATATCAAGCTCTCACATCTTGCCTCTCGGCTTGTGGTATACAACACCTCAAGTCACCTCTATATACTCCTCAGTTAGTTGGCCCTACCGAACGCAAACATCGGTATATAGTTGAAACTGGTCTCTCACTTCTACATCAAGTATCTATGCCACCAACCTTTTGTTCAGTAGCTTTTCAAATTGTAGTCTATCTCATTAATCGTATGCTCACTCCAGTCCTACAATACCAGTCACTATTTGAAAAACTATTCAAAAAGCTTCCAAACCTCTAAAAACTCAAAGTCTTTGGTTGTTTATGTTATTTATGGCTACATCCTTATTCCTCACATAAGTTGAGACTACGATCTAAGCCTTACATTTTTATAGGATACTCTCTTAAACATAACGCTTTCCGATGCTATGAACCCGAAACTCGAAAGGTCTTTATATCACGTCATGTTATTTTTGTGGTGTCTATCTTTTCTTTTCAAACCCATCCTACCGTGTAGGCTACTCTAACAAGCATATATCACTCAAGTATGTTGAGAAATCTTGGGGGCGACATCACATATGCAGTGAAAGAACAAAAAACAAAATCCCTAATTCCCAAAGATATATTCATCTTCATGTGAAGATTGGTTTGCAAAAATCCACGAAATAGAAAACCACATATGAGATAGATTGTGTTACCTAGAGAGATCGTATATCCCTGAATCCCTACAGATCTCTATGAGAGGGTGGAGGAGGTCAAGCGCTCTCCTCTCTAGCGGTGATCCACATAGTAGGGTTGCAATGATGCTCCTCGAAACTCCAAGCCTGCTTTGAGGTGGAGAGGGGGAGGAGAATAGGAGAGAAAGCAAAAATCTTTAGCTTATAAACTATTGAAACCCTCATATTTATAGAGGTCCCTTGTCAACTTAACCATAATGGATCCTCCTATATTGGGTATTGGATCTCCATCAAACTACCCAAGCCTCTTAGATTAGTGGATCTCTATCTAATAATCTCTCATGGGCTCTTATTGGATCTCATCCATAGGATCCAATATTTCAGGGGCTTATTGGATATCCAATAAGATAGGAGGGGGTCCGACGGATATCTCATATCTGAACCTCTACTCATCGCAATGCCTACCATATGTGTGTGACCCTCTAGGCCTAATATCGAGCTGGCCGTGAGTCATACCTATCAGAACTCCTTCTGGCTCAGTGAATTATTTTTTCCATAATAATTCACTCGACTCATTGACTACGGACGTACTATGCCACTACGCCGCAGTCCCCAGACGATACAAGGGAATCCAATCCATTGGACCTATTTGTCCTCAGTTACCATGTACCTATAGTCCCTCATCTATCTAATATCCCAAAGACCGTATACCGGACATGGTGCTGTCAAACCCACACGGTTTTTACTCAAGTCTTGCTCTAATCGGATTCTCCCGGAGAACTCTTTCTCTCTCAATCTGAATGACCCTGGCTAGGGATTTGTTTAAGCAATAACACATGGGATATTCTTCTCATGACATCGAGAGTGGATGATCCTCTATTGACACTCAATAGCCCTCGTAAGATTGATTGTCACTCCCGATGTCCGGCTATACTAGATATGGGATATCCAAACCTATAAGTCTAGTATTAAAGAATGGAGTGCTCATATAGGTCATCCTTGGTGTCTCAAGTCTAAGGACCTAATACACCACTAGGACTACAGAATCGCTGTCTGATAATAAGGTATCATCAACCATTCAGCATTCCGTAAGCGAATCAATCAGTAAACTCATTCTGCAATGAGCACCTATATTATTTCCCTATTGTCCCCACATGAGCAACTTTTAGACCAGCTGCTTCCATCATATGGACAGGCATATAGCACACTAATCTGTCTGGTTATCTCGATATCCCTCTCGAGTAACCTATGACCGGGATTATTTAGGATCTGTGTTTAAAGGCGAATCAGTCTCATTATCATGATCTCATCACAATCTGATTCCCATTGCACAGATCCAAGGACATCACAATATATACATGCATATATGCAATAGTCAATATAAAGTCATAAATGCCAAAATATAATAAGCAAAACGACTGCGTGTCAAGTCACACATGCCATCACTCGCGTGATTGGCTTGCTGGACACCTATGACTATTAGGATCAAGAGCAACACTAAGAGGGGGGGTGAATTAGTGCAGTAGAAATCTTTTGCAAATTCAGAAAATTGTTTGTTTCGTTTAAAACTGATTCCGACGAAAATGGTTTCGATTCAATCTGTTTCGAAGAGAAGTTGAACTTGAAAGCTTTCGTAAAAGTGCAATAGAAGATTAAAGAGTTTTGCTATAAACTAAATTACAGAAATAAAAAAGCAAACTAGAATTTTATAGTGGTTCGGTCAACGTGACCTATATCCATTTTCGGATTCCTCCTCCGACGAGGTCTCCGGCGTCCACTAAAGGCCTTCCGTTCAATAGGTGAAGACCAACCACCTCTTTTACAATACTTTCTCCCTTTTACGGGTTTAGGAGAGAACACTTACAAGTCCCACTTCCTCTCTTGAATGAACTCAACACTTAGAAAGGGAGGAGGAGAACTGTAGCACTTTTTTACAATACTTTTGCACCCCCAACAACTCAAGATTATCTCAATGTTTTTCATGCCCTTTCATGCAGAAAAGAGTGGAGATTTTATAGGGCCCAATGGCTTCAAAATTAGAAATAAAAAGTATCACATACCCAGAATCGAGGGTATTGGTGGTACCACCGCCGTTATTGGGCGATACTACCACCGCTGATATGACCCTAGGCGGTACCACCGCTGGCAGCACTACTGCCTATTGAATCTCGGATTTTGATGATGAAACCAACCAATATATGTTTATGTTTTAATCTATGTTTTTTAGTGGCGTAGGATGCTTCGATTAGGATGAGATAATTATAGCAGGAAAATCATGTTATGTCGGAGGAACATATCAGAAGATTGAACGTCGGGTCGTTGGATCGATCGACGTATCGACAGAAGGCTTCGGTCCAAGAAGAGCGGGTATTGCGCGAAGGATATCGGAGTTACGGAGTCAACTGGTCGTTTGGGCAATAGGCCACAAGAGAGGACGATGCGCCAAAGAATCGAACGAAGCGTCGAGGGACCAATGACATGTTGGACAACTTGATTGCTTATGAGTAATTGTCTAGATCGAAGTTTTGCTTTACTTATGCAGGAATAACTATGATAGCTTGAAGACATATGTTAGGATTGGAGCGGCACTAAGAGGGGGGGGTGAATTAGTGCAGTGGTGAAGTGCGATAAACTTTTCACAATTTAAATACTTTTCGGAAACTTCGTACGATAAAAGCAACGTTTTCGTTTAAAAACGTTTCGATTGCATTTTAACTTGAAGAGATAAGTAAGACGGAGACAAAGCAGTATAGCATTAAAGTGCAAATGGTTTGCCGTAATATAAATGACAATAAGTAAATGCAAACCAGAGATTACGTCGATTTTACAGTGGTTCGGTCAAATGACCTACATCCACTTGCGAGGCCCCTCTTCGATGAGGCTCCCACCTTCCACTAGCAAATCTCTTGAAAGGGAAGGGTAAATACCCCTCTTACAACTTTTACAAGCGGTTCACTCTCTTACAGATTTTCAGCAAGAAAGAAGGAGGTGAACACTAGCAAATTGAAAACAAGAAAGGCAAAGACTCTTCTAAGACTTTTCTCTCAATCACTTGCTGCTCAAAAAGTTGTATTCTCAGTTGAGACTTGAGGGGTATTTATAGGCCTCAAGAGGATTCAAATTTGGGCTCCAAAAATTTGAATTCTCTTATGTTCCCGATGCTGGCGGTGCCACCGCCTAGGCCAATTCAGCACACTAGTTGGGCTCCAAACTTGGCCCAAACCAGTCCGAACTCGGGCCCAATTGGCCCCTACTTGGGTTATAAGATTAACACCTAATCCTAACCCTAAGTAACGTACTAACTATGAATTTAAAGACATTTTCTAAGCTATTACAAAGTCCGTAAGTCAAGACTTCTTTCGGCGAGCTTCCGGCGAACATCCGGCGGTCTTCCGATAAACTCTCGGAAACCATTCTACGGACTCCCGGCAAGCTCCTAGACTTCATGATTTGATCTTGGCGTGTTCCGATGAGCTTCTTTGGCAAGATCCGATCTTTCTCGGTGAGCTCCGCGAACTTCCAACGAACCTTCCGGCGAGCTTCCGAAAAACCCTTCGGCAAGCTCCCTACTCATTCTTGGCTAGTTCCGGCAGCATTCCCGATGAACCTTTGGACTTCCGTCGAACTCTCGAACTCGCAATGAATCCTTCGTGCTTGACTCCGACACTTTGTTTTACTTTATGTCTTCGTCGTTATCGTAGTTAATCCTGCACACACAAGCAAAAACTCTACTCCGATCTAGACAATTATTATAAAGCGAATTGACATTCTGTTGCCCGGCACGTCATTGGTTGGTGCTTCGTCCAATTCTTCGGCGCATCGTCCTCTCTTGCGGCTTGTTGCCCAATCGGCGGTTGACCGCCGTAATGCCGATATCCTTGGCGCAATTCCGCTCTTGGCCCGATGCCCGACGTCCGAAGCCTTCTGCCATCCAATATCCTAACGTGATCTCCTCCGGCACAACGTCAATTCCTCCTGCCTTAATTGTCTAATCCTGATCGAGTAGACCTGCATAACTCAAAATGCAGTTAAACATAAACATAATTATCAATTGGTTTCATCATCAAAATACGAGATTCAACAACATAGAGTAAGTCTACTGGAGTCAAGTTCGATTGGTGTTCGAGAGTCCGTCGAGAGTCCGAAGATTCGTCGGAAGTGTTGCCGGAACCAACCGAGAAGGAATCGGGGACTTGCCAAAGTTTTTGGAAGTCCACCGAAGAGATCGTCGGAGGTTCGCCAAGATCACCAAGAAGGTTCGGCTACTTGCCACAAACTCACTGAACTCACCACAAGACCGAGAGCCTTCTGGGAGTTCGCTGGAAGAAATCCGAGGGTGTATCGGAAGTCCATCGGAATTTCGCCGGAAGGAAACTCGACTTTGCCGGTTAAAAACCTGCTTAGGACTATGTCTTAATTTCATAGTTTACATGTAATTAGGGTTAGGATTAAGAGTTAATCCTATAATCTGGTTAGAGGCCAATTGGGCCCGAATTTGGACTGGTTTGGGCCAAGTTTGGAGCCCAACCAGTGATCTGAAAAGTTCAGGCGGTGGCACCGCCGGACTGGGCGGTGGCACCGCCCAACACCCGAGAGGTCCGATGGTGGCACCGTCAGTACACTATTAGTGTCAGACATTGACAGGCGGTGGCACCGCCACCATCAGAAAACCCAAAAGCAATTCAAATTTGGAGCCTAAATTTGAATCCTCTCAGGGCCTATAAATACCCCTCAATTCTCAGTAGAGAACACAACCTTTGAGAAGTTAGAGATTGAGAAAAAGCCTTAGCAAAGTCTTTAGCAAGTCTTGTTTTCAATAGCTTAAGTGTTCACCTCCCTCTTTCTCTTTGAAAAATCTGTAAGAGTGTGAACCACTTGTAAAAGGTTGTAAGAGGGGTATTTGTCCTTCCCTTTCAAAGTGATTTGCTAGTAGAAGTTGGGGTCCTCATCGAAGAAGGCTTTGCAAGTGGATGTAGGTCATTTGACTGAACCACTTTAAATTGGTGTGTTCCTTGAATGTGTGAGTGTTTACCTTTCTGAAACATTTATTTACATAGCAGCAAACTTTTGGTTTTCATCTCCATACTCTACTCGAGCTACTTTTACCAAGTCATTCTTTGTTGAATCGAAATATCTACGTATTTACGAAATCATTTTCAAACTTACGAGTTTTAATCCATTGCACTAATTCACCCCCCCCTCTTAGTGACACTCCAATCCTAACAATTGGTATCAGAGCGTCGTTATTTCTCAATTGGTTTAACACCCAAGAGAAATGGCTCTTTATGGTCTTCAAGAGGTGCACTCTCTCATTCGTCCTCCCTTTTTCAATAGGACGGACTACACTTATTGGAAAACTCGAATGAGAGTTTTCTTACTTTATTTGGATTTGAATTTATAGGACATAGTCGACAATGGATTTGAAATGTCTTCTCTTCCATTGAACCATTGGAATGATTTGGAGAAGATGTTTTCTCTAAATGCAAAGGCTTTGAATGCCTTATATTGCGCACTTGACAAAAATGAATTTAATCGCGTTTCGATTTGTGATTCGGCTTTTGATATTTGGAGAACTCTTGAGGTCACTCATGAAGGCACTAGCCGAGTGAAAGAGTCCAAAATCAACATTCTTGTGCATTCTTATGAACTTTTCCGGATGAAACCAAGTGAGTCCATCGGAGACTTGTATACCCGTTTCACGGATGTCATCAATTGACTCAAAGCTCTTGGTAAAGATTTTTCTAACTTTGAACTAGTAACTAAAATTTTAAGATCCCTTCCAAAGAGTTGGGATCCAAAAGTTACGGCCATTCAAGAGGCCAAGGATCTTAAAACATTTCTACTCAAGAACTAATTGGGTCTTTAATGACCTATGAAATGAACAATGTGACAAAAAGGGAACTCAAAAACAACCTTCCAAAGGACAGGAAGGATTTGGGACATAGAACACGTGAAGACCACTCGAGCATAAGCTCAAGTAATGGTGAACTTAAACTATAAATGAAATAAAAATTAAAGAACAAAAAAAATGAAACTACTTGCTTTGAAGGTAAGAAGAAGAACAAAAATTTGGATGAATCAAGCTCCTCTGAAGACAAGGAGAAAATCAAGAAAGGGAGGTGGCAAACTACGCTTCAACGACATTCAATGATGAGGTAATCGAAACCCCCTTAATTTATTTTGAAATTACTTGATGTTTTCCATGATGCATTTTATTTTTTTTAATAATCATTTTTCTTGAAAATTACATGTTTTATGTTAATGGAATAAAGTGTTAGATTTAACTCTAATGATCATATGTATATTTTTCTTAAGAAGAAAAAATGTGTATCTTGATGATTTTCGATTTTGATTGAAATCATGCTTGATGTCTTAATAAAAATATTAAGAAATTTAACATCATGCTTAATGATGATGCATGGCTTTTGTATGGAAAACTAAGCACAAAAGGATAGATTAATCTAAAAAAAAAACATGACTACAACAAATAACAAAATGATTTTGGTTGAAAATACCTTATGCCCAATGAAACCATCATTGATGAATATGCTTTATGTTTAATAGTTTCTTTAGCTTATATGCCTTATCATGATAAATGTTTTGAAAAGTTTGTATCATACTTGATGATTATTATACATGATGATTTATTGGTCTTGAAGTTATTCGATTTTGATTAAATGCAATCATGTTTGACTTGAAATAATGAGTTGAAATTATTTTTTTGAATTATGTGTTGCACTTTTTTTTTATCTTGATGATTTTTTATCTTTCCGTTGTAAACGATGATGCATGGATTTTAAAGAAAAGGACATGCATGTTTGGAATCAATCAATAAGTTGAAACAAAAGGAGGAAAGAATTTTTTATTAAAATTTTTCTTTTTCTCTATCTTATTGATTTCTACCTAAGAGACTAATAAAATTATTTGTCATTTTGAATCTCTTGAAAGTAATGTTGAGATTTTGATGATTTAGACGATTTGAATTTGAATGAGTTCTATCCAAAATCATGATTTTGATTCCGTGATATTTACAAATTAAGATTTATTATGAATCAAGATTTTTTTCATTAATCAATCTCTTAAGATTTTCTTTTGATTATTTATGAGTAGGTTTTTCAAAAAGAAATCATGCCTTTTGGTATTCACATGTTCTAATCTTTCATGATATGATTTTTATGCAATTCCTTGTATTCATAAAATATTTATCTCATCACCCAATTATTTTCTTCTTGATATTCCTTATGTGGTGATATAAAATTATGCATGAAATACTCTTGATATTATTTTGATGCATACAAATGAAAAGTTATGATCATGCATGGTAGGATGCAATTTGACAAATTAATACCATCATGATTTGAAATATTTATGATTTGGAATGATGCATGCAATACTTATGCTTTTTATTATGATAATGTATGTGATGTATTGCATATGATGTGTATTATGAATGCTTCAAATGATAAATGTTTTGATATCATGATTGATGATTTTGTTCTATGCAAGAGATTTTTGAAATTATGCATGATGAATCTTGTGATTTATGGATTATCGATTTTTACCATATTGAAAGTGCCTAATTGATCCTTATCATAATAAATCTCGCACTTTCAACTTTAAACATGATACATGTTTTTATTTGACATAAATAAAAAAGGCATGCTTGAATGAAATAAATCACATGAATTAAAACAACTAAAAGAGAAGAACATTTTTCTTGAAAATTATTTTTCTCTATCTTATTGATTTTGATGAATCCATTTGTATTATTTTTATGAATCTCATGGATTATGAAAATGATTTTAATTTAATGGGTTTTATTGAAATCGTGATCTTGATTTCTTGCAATTATAATTTAAATTTTCTATTGAATGAATCAAGATTGTTTTCTATTTAAAAGGAGATTTGTCAAAATGTTTCATGGTCTTTTAGTATTCATGATCTTGATAATTATGTTTTGAAACTTTATGTAAATCAAGATTCTTCATCATGATTCTCTCATTTTATAAAAGAAGAGATCTTCTATGTGAATCATAAGATTTTATATGTATGAATTGAGATTTTGTCCTCCTACAATTCTTTTTGCTATTAACTAACAAGAAACTTGTTCTTGTAAACCATGATATGCTACTTGACATCTTGATAATTTATAACTTGAGTTTTCTCTTTGAATCAAGATTGTTTACTATCATGCTTTCTATTTACAAAAGAAGAAATTTGTCAAAAATGATATATGTTTTTTGACATTCATTTTTCATCTTTATTATTTACCTTTGTCATGATTTGAAGATTATAGTAAAGGGAAATGAATTACATGATTGTATTGTTATTCCCTTCTATTTGACAATGACATAGGGGGAGCAAATTTTGCTAGCTTGCTAGCTAGCTTGCATACTTCAAGAAGAAGCAAAAGTGCTATCTTGCAAATCTCAAAAGAAGCAATATGTGCCAAGTTACACATATTTCAAAAAGAGGCAAAATAGTCCATCTTGCATATCTTTTTGCTGACTTTTTATTTGTAAAAGTTGATATCTTGCATACTATAAATTTGCATATCAAAAGTGCAATCTTGCCTATCTCAAGATACAAAACATGCTAACTTTGCAATGAAAGCAAAAGTGCTAGCTCAAACATTGCAAAGGAAGCAAAAATTTGCTAGCTTGCAACTTTCATTTTTCAAGAAGTAGGAGTTGCATTCTTCAACATCTCTAATTTGCTAGCTAGCATGATGTAGAACTTGCTATCTTGAACATTACAAAGAAATGCTATCTTGCACATCGTAAAGAAAAGCAAATATGCCAACTTACACATCTTTAAATTTGCTAGCTTGTATGTTGTAAAACATTCATATCTACAACTTGATAGCTTGAATGTTCTAAGTATGATGTAACACTTGCTAAATTTTCAAGCTTACAACTTGCATAATGATAAAAATGGATATTATGTTTTTCATGCAATGAGTTGAACGTGTATATCACAAACACTTGATTGTGGTACTTCTCCTTTCTGTTGATGACAAAGGGGGAGAAGTATGTTGATTATGTGTAATGATTTTATCATGACATGTTGCTTGGATTTTTGAATCTAAGAGTTTCTATCAATATGGTACATTGATAGGGGGTTTGTTTAAACTCTAAGAGTTAAAGTTAACTCCGTCGTCGATTGATTATCATCATCAAAAAGGGGAAGATTGTTGAATCTCGAATTTTGATGAAGAAACCAATCAATATGTGTTTATATTTTAATCTGCATTTTTTAGTAACGCAGGATGCTTCGATCAGGATGAGACAATTATAGTAGGAAAATCATGTTATGCCGGAGGAACATGTCAGAAGATTAGATGTCGGGCCGGTGGATCAGTCGATGTATCGACAGAAGGTTTCGGGCTGTAAATTCAGGCATCGGGCTAAGGAGAGTGGGTATTGCGTCAAGGATATCAGAGTTGCTAAGTCAACGGGCCGATTGGGCAATAGGCTACAAGAGAGGATGATGCACCGAAGAATCGGACGAAGCGTCGAGGGACCAATGACATGCCGGACAACTTGATTGCTTAGGAGCAATTGTCTAGATCGAAGTTTTGCTTTACTTGTGCAGGATTAACTATGATAGCTTGAACACATAAAGCAAGTCTACCGAAGTCAAGTTCGATGGGTGTTCGAGAGTCCGTCGAGAGTCCGAAGATTCATCGGAAGTGCTGCTGGAACCAACCAAGAAGGAATCGGGGACTTGCCGAAGTTTTCGGAAGTCTGCCGGAGAGATCGTTAGAGGTTCGCAGAGATCACCGAGAAGGTTTGGCTACTTGCCAAAGACTCGCTGAACTCGCCACAAGACCAGGAGCCTGTTGGGAGTCCACCGAAAGAAATCCGAGGATGTATCGGAAGTCCGCCGAAAGTTCACTGAAAAGCTCGCCGGAAGGAAACTCGACATTACTGTTTAAAAACCTGCTTAGAACTATGTCTTAATTTCATAGTTTGCATATATTAGAGTTAGGATTAAGAGCTAATCCTATAATCTGGTTGGGGGCCAATTGGGCCGAATTTGGACTGGTTTGGCCCAAGTTTGGAGCCCAACCAGTGATCTGAAAAGTCCAAGCGGTGGCACCGCCAGACTGGGTGGTGGCACAGCCTAGCACCCGAGAGGTCCGGCGGTGGCACCTCCACTAACAGGCGGTGGCACCACCAGCACTGGGAAACCCAAAAGCAATTCAAATTTGGAGCCCAAATTTGAATCCACTTGGGGCCTATAAATACCCCTCAATTCTCAGTAGAGAACACAACCTTTGAGAAGTTAGAGATTGAGAAAAAGCCTTAGCAAAGTCTTTAGCAAGTCTTGTTTTCAATAGCTTAAGTGTTCACCTCCCTCTTTCTCTTTGAAAAATCTGTAAGAGTGTGAACCACTTATAAAAGGTTGTAAAAGGGGTATTTGTCCTTCCCCTTCAAAGTGATTTGCTAGTGAAAGTTGGGAGCCTCATCGAAGAAGGCTTCGCAAATGGATGTAGGTCATTTGACCGAACCACTTTAAATTGGTGTGTTCCTTGAATGTGTGAGTGTTTACCTTTTTGAAACCTTTATTTACAGAAAGCTTTTGGTTTTTATCTCCTTACTTTACTCGAGCTACTTTTACTAAGTCATTCTTTGTCGAATCGAAATCTCTACGTATTTATGAAATCGTTTTCAAACTTATGAGTTTTAATCCGCTGTACTAATTCACCCCCCCCCTCTTAGTACCACTCCGATCTTAACACTGCCAATGGTACCACCGCCCATCCTGGGTGGCACCATTGACCAGGAATCTAGGGGCACTGCTTTCTAGGCGGTGCCACCGTCGGCCATGTTTTCAGGGTCTTGGTTGTGTAATATCCTTCATTTTTGAAATTTTATTAATAAGGATTTATATATAAATTGGACGACCTATATGTAAATATAGAAATTTCAAAGACTAAACTGTTAAGTTGCAAAAAGAAAAAAATAAAAAAACTAAAAATTTCGGTTTTATCCCATCGCCTCCCACGCTCTCTATTTCTCGAACAGAGAGAGGAGTGGTGGGGCGTGAAAAGAAGAAGAAGAAGAGAGGGAAGAGGGAGAGGGAACAGAGATAGCTGCAGCAGCTAGGGCTGCAGCACCTCTGTTTCGTGTAGGAGGAAACAGAGGAGTTCATGTGTGGGGCGTCGGGGAGGAGAAGGGAAGAAGAGGAGAAGAAGAGAAGCAGAAGAAGAAGAAGAAGAAGAAGAAGAAGAAGAAGAAGAAGAAGAAGAAGAGGAAGAAAAGAGGAGGTGGCTGCAGCGAGGGCTGCAGCGAGGAGCTGTGAGGCGTTGGGGAGGAGAAAGGAAGAAGAGGGAGAAGAGAAGAGAAGAAGAAGAAAGGAAGGAGAAGGAAGAAGGAGAAGATGAGGGAAAAGAGAGGGAAGAAGGAGAGGAGTGAGAGGTGGCAATAGCTAGGGCTGCAGCCCTCTGTTTCCTGCAGGTGGAAACAGAGGAGAGGTGTGGGGCATTCAAAGAGGTGAAGAAGAAGAAGAGGAAGAGAAGAAGAAGAGGAAGCAGGAGAAGATGTTGTGATACCTCTGTTTCCTGCAGAGGAAACGGAGGAGAGGGTGTGTGTGACGCCGGGGAGGAGGAGGGAAGAAGAAGAGGAGAAGAAGAAGAGAAGGGAAAGGAGGAGCTACGGTTGCGGCGGTGGCAGCTATAGCTGGAAGAGAAGGTGAGGAAGAAGAGAAGAAGAAGAAAGGAAGGAGAAGGAAGAGGAGAAGGGAAAGAAGCAGCTGCGGCTGCGGCTATGGCAGGGAAAGAGGAAGAGGAAGGAAGAAGGGAAGGAGAGGAAGAAGAGAAGGGGAAGAAGGGGCTATGGCTACAGCGATGGCAGCTGCAGTTGGAAGAGAAGAAGGAGAGGAAGATGAGCAGGGGAGGAAGAAGAGGCTGCGGCCGTGGCCGAGTCTGCGACTGCAGCAGTGCAGCTAGGAAAGAAGAGAAGGAAAGGAAAAAGAAAAGAAAGGAAAGGGGGAAAAAGGGGCTGCGGACGGGATTGCGGCCGCAGTGGCAGCGACTGCGTATGCAGCAGTTATGTCTGCGAAAGAAGGGGAGGAAGAAGGCAGTGCGGTGGAAGGGGTTGTGATTGTAGTAGTGGTAGCGGTGATGGCTGCGACAATTGTGTTTGAAAAAGAAAACAGAGGAATGAGAGTAAGAGAGAGTAGGTGACTACGCCTGTATGTTCTACATGAGCTGCAGTTGTGGAGGAAAAAAAAATAGACATGTAGAAAACGAAACAGGGAGAGGACACGGAGGAAAAGTAGAAGGATTTGGGCTGACACCTTCTTTGGATCTTCAGATCAAAATATTTGAAAGGCAAGTTTCCCAATCGTTTCTCTTGTAAGTGTTCTAATCTTTCTTATTGCAAGTATTATGATCTTTCCTCATGTAAGTGTTCCGATCCTTTTTATTGCAAGTGTTTCGATCCTTCCTATTGCAAGCTTTCTAATCTTTCCTATTGCAAGTTTCCCGATCGTGTTTCCTATAATTGTTCTAATTTTTCTTATTGCAAGTATTATGATCTTCCTCGTGCAAGTGTTCTTATCTTTCCTATTGCATTTCCTTTTTGCAAGTGTTATGAATCCTTCCTATTGTAAGCTTTCTAATCTTTTCTATTGCAAGTGTCCTGATCTTTCCTTACTGCAATTTTATCTCAACATTTGCTTTAAATATGAGAAACTTTGAATTATTCTAGCCTTGCATTTGATATATCTCCTGTTTAGACGTAACGATTCGAATCTGTGCAACTTCTGAGATTCTAACCTTTTGATACCAAGCTGCCTATAAGTCTTTATTGGAAACTCCAATTTGTTCAAAACTGATTTCATTGGAAACTAGACTCGTAAATCTTTCTTTTGATATATGGATTGAAAGATTTGGAGTCCAAACACCTACCCAGTTATCTGTTGAATCTGACCTTATGAATTTTGCCAAACAGAGATTTTGTTCTACGACCCTTGTTTACCAAATTATTTGTAACTCTCTCTGTTGGACAATTCAATTCATATGAAACTTGTTTCATCAGAAACTAGATTGAAATATCTTTCCACAATAGTTTTCTTGAGTATATTGGAGCACAATTGATAGTTTGAATCATTTGTTAATGTGCCTCTTGAATTCTACCAGAAATCGAGCTTTGGTCGATTTCGCATATTCTGGTTTCATTTCTTTGGAAATTGATATCCTTTAGCTTTCTTATTCAATTGAGCTTTATATTACTACTTTGAATTCTTGTATGCTCTTGTCCTACATGTATTTGGATATCTAAATCTGTTATGTAAACTTCATGTTTGTATCGTAATGTTTCATAAAGGAACATGTACATTTCATTGTTCCGCATGTGCTTCCGATATGTCCCAATTTATTATTCACAATACCCTTTTGAACTCTGGTGTTTGTGGGATTATTTGGACCTTTGCCAGAAATGGTAAAGGGTATGTGCTTAGAGCCTGTGATGCTCTAGATTATGTTTGGTGGTCATTCAGAAATGGATAGACCATATTATGTTTGGAATCCCACTTCACCTTCTATCTGTTTGATATGAAATTCAGAGCCGACCTAACACTTGGGCAGGGTGAGAGGGCTCGAGTAGGAAAGGACTACCCGTGGATGGAGTCGAAAACTCATCACGGCGTGGAGCCACCACTAAGTTAAACCTCACATGCACTATGCTAGGGTACGACGTCTGAGCTTATGTTTCGTATTTTGTATTGATATGCTCCAAAATATTTCCTATGCCATTGATATACATCAAAATGCTTCGCATACCATTGATATGTTCTGAAATGTTCTATTTGCCATTGATATGCTCCGGAACATCTCGTACGCTATTGATATGCTCCAATTACTCTGTGCTCCATTTGCTATGAACTGATATATTATGAAATATCCTATTTGCTATTGATATGCTCCGGAACATCTCGTACGCTATTGATATGCTCCAATTACTCTATGCTCCATCTGTTATTAACCAAATATGTTTTGAATGACATGTCACTTATAATTTTGTATCTAATGATATGGTATCTTGAGAATTCTGGTATTCTGTCTTGCATTATGATACCCTACTTGTTTGAAATCGTTCTTTTTGTTCTGAATATGCTTTGTCACTTGTTGAGCTATTTTTAGCTCACTCCGTTGTTATATAAAATCTTTTAGGTCAGCTTGTCACTCTTTGAGATGTTTGAATTGGGCTGAGGCAGTGGAGAGCTATTCAGAATTATGGGCAAGTCTTGTTGGTTATTATGTTATTATTGTATAAGCATATTTTGTATGTAATGAAATGTTGTCGATGAATCGAAATGGATATACTGTGTAAAAGTGTTAGAAGATCTCTCTTATTTGGAATTTCGGAATGTTAAGTCTAGTTTACGATGATATGAACTTATGGTAAATGATTGAAGTTTTGATTGTATAAATTACATAGCTTGTGGATTTATAAATATTGTTCATATTTGTTAAGTTGGCTTTGGTTGCCATAAATGTGAATTATCGGGTGACGTGATATATAATTATAAACTGCACAGGTTTTATAGATGTGAATTTGATAGAATGTTTTTCAGTGTCCTCAAATGTTAGTTTGGATTCTGGATTGGTTTATGTTGAAAATTTTAATATCATGGATATTTTGAGGGGCATGACAGGTTGGGCCTTGAATCCAGCCCAAACTGTTAGAACCCTTGCAGATTCTAAACTTGGGGTTGATCTCTTTAGGGGATCGACCTCCTTGGAACTCTATAGGGGTTCCTCCCTCCAAGTTGCTGCTCAAAGGCTGCAGAAAAGATTCATCTATTGCTTATGAAAAGAGGAGGAATACATGACTATTTATAGGGCTTCTAAACCCTAACTCCTAATATGACTCCTACTTAAGACTCCTACTTCTAACCAACTCCTAATAGGACTCCTACTTAAGACTCCTATTCCTTTACAACTCCTAATCCTTAAGACTCCTATTCCTTTACAACTCCTAATTCTTATTTAAGAAACAACCTCCTAACCCTAGCCGGCCTCTTTACCTCTTTTATAGGGGTCGGCTTAGGCAGGTTTTACATGAATGTCCCTCTCAATTAGGACTCTCCTAGCTAGAGTCCTAACAAACCCCGCCCTCTTCAAATCAGCCTTGTCCTCGAGGCTGACGATTCATGAATTCTGGGAATTTGATCTTCAAGTCGTCGTAGTTCTCCCAAGTGGCATCTTCTGATAATAGGTTCTCCCACTGTATTAGTACTTCAGTAGTGGGTCGTCATCGTTGAGTCACATTCCGTCGATCAATAATAGCACTTGGTTGGGTTTGGAGTTCTCCTTACGTAGTCATATTTGGTGGGTGGCTTTGGGCTATCTCCAAGCACCTATTTACAACTTTTGTATGGCCATCGGTTTGTGGGTGATATGTCATACTCCTTTTCAATTTAATACCCTGCATATAGAATAACTTTGTCCAAAATCTGCTTGTGAAGATGCAAGTAGAATTTGTCACAAGCATAATGCATCCCTTATAGTGTAATTCTTTTGAGTCCCAATTGTAATGAGCCACGGAGCTTGGTACTTCCTCCAATTTTCGTAAAATCTGCTTGGTGCTTATAATCTTACTAGTCTCTGAATCTTCCTGCCATTCTATCTTAATATCCTCAAGGAAGTCGCTGGTCGGAAGTGAAACGGTCGAAACTTCTACTTGCTCGGTTAGTTACGAAAGTGCATCTGCAAGAACATTCTCTTTCCCCTTTTTGTAAGTTGTTTCATAATCAAAACTAAAATGTTTTGTTACCCATTTTTGCTGCTCAGGGGATGATATCTTTTGCTCCAAAAAGTACTTAAGGCCTTTTTGGTCGGTTTTAATTTGAAATCGTCGACCAATCAAGTAGGGTCTCCACCGCGTTGTTGCGCGCACAATGGCGAGCATCTCCTTATCATATGTTGACTTATTTTGATTGGAGGGAGATAATGCCTTGCTAGTGTATGCGAGTGGTCGACCATCTTCCATGAGAATGGCTCCAATTCTGACTCCAGATGTGTCGGCCTCAATAATGAAGGATCGGTTGAAATCTGGTAGTGTTAGCACTGGCGTCGTCGTCATGGCTGCCTTAAGTTTGTCGAAGGCAGCGGAGGCTCTGTCCGACCATTGGAAGACATCTTTTTTCAGTAAGGAAGTAACTGGTGCACTAATCTCTCCATAGTTTTTCACGAACTTGTAGTAGTAGCATGTTAAACCCAAAAAGCCATGTAGCAATTTTATGTTCCTCGGGGTCAGCCAGTTTTGCATTGCTCCAATTTTGAAGGGGTCTACTGCCACACCTTCCTCTGATATGATATGCCCAAGATATTCCACCTTCTTTTTAAGAAAGCAAAAATTCATAGTGGTTGTTGTGTGTTCAAAAGGTGGTTTTCGGTATGTCGTCTTCGCATACTCGTATTTGATGATACCCGGATCGAAGGTCCAACTTTGTGAAGATTTGTGCTCCCTTAGAAACTCATCTACTACTGGAATAGGGTATTTATCCTTGATGGTTATACCATTGAGAGCTCGGTAATCAACACATAATCGCCATATTCCATCCTTCTTTTGTATGAGGAGCACCGGTGAAGAGTAGGGGCTGCAACATGGCCGAATAACTCCTGTTTTGAGCATCTCTTTTACAATCCTTTCTATTTCATCCTTCTGGAGATATGAATACTGATATGGCTGAGCATTTGCTACATATTTGCCTGGAAGAATCGTTATACAATGATCATGCCGACGGGTAAGAGGTAGGTTGCACGGTTCGTCAAATATATCTGAAAATTCAGCAAGCAAAGGAAGTAGATTTGGATCTTCAAATTTTGCTGGCTCTCCCTTAGTTTGCTGCTCAAGTTGTACCAAAAAACCACTGCATGCTTTATGCAAAACCTTCTCCATTTGTTGTGTGCAAATCATCGTTACGTCGCCCTCACGTTTCCCATGCAGTATCACCTGTTTCTCCTTACTATAAAATTTTATAAATAGTTGCATAAAATTCCAAGAAATATCACCTAATGTCATCAACCATTTAATTCTGAGTATGACCTCATAATCATCAAGAGGGAGGAGGAAGAAATCTACAATTATCTCTTGGTCCTACAGCAACAGTTTCACCTGCGGGCACCTATGATCACACTTCAAAATCCATCTGTTGGCGACCTTAGCGACAAACCTGCTGCAATTCTCAATAGGTAAGTTCATATGGACAGCAACCTTACTGTTTAGGAAGTTATTAGTGCTGCCCGTGTCGATGAGAACAGTGATCGGTTGTTGTTTGAGAAGGCCTCCAACTTTCATCGTTTGCGGGTTTGAGTAGCCAGCTAGTGTATATACCGTAACTTCGATCGGTTGTGGCTCTTCTTTTGCATCTTCTTCTTCATGTTCAAGGCTCTCTTATGGATGATCAATGACTTCTTCTTCTATCGGTTTAATCATAAGAAGTCCCCCTTTACTACAGCGATGCTCACGGCTCCACGGCTCATCACAATGCCAACATAACCTCTTCACATATCGCTCCCGAAACTCTTCTCTTGTTAACCTCTTTGGTGTAGGGACTTGGTCAATAGTAGGGGGGGCTGAGGGCTTCAATATTACTGGTTGAGGAGTGACCCTAGTCCTCTGAGCTTCATGGTTCAATTGCTCCTCTTGATGTTGTGCGAAAGACATGGCTGCCATAAGCGTATACGGTTGTCGCGCTTTAACTTCTCCTCGGATCTCCGGCTTCAAGCCCTCAATGAAGGTCCTTAATAGCTGTTTTTGAGACCAATCATGAGTTTGATTAGATAACCTTTCAAACCTGGTTTGGTACTCCTGAATGGTGGAGGTTTGTCGGATCTTTGCTAGTTGTTCGTCAATATTCTCGTAATCGATTGGTCTCAAGCGAATCAGCAGTCCTTCTTTGAATTGTCGCCATGAAAGGACTCCATAAGTATGTTCAAACTAGTCAAACCACTGTATAGCATCCCCTTCAAGATGTATAGCTGCAATTTTCACCATAGATACATCCGCGGTTTTGTGGTACCGAAAATATCGCTCCGCACGCGAGATCCAACCAATCGGGTCTCCTTCTTCCCATCTAGGGAAGTCCACTCTCATGCATGGATAGTTGGGGTTGGTCATAGAGCCTACCCTCCCTTGGAAGTCATCTCTTCGGGCTTGGTGTGATTGGGCAAAGCTCTCTCCTTGATATGATTTCTTCGAGCTTAGTGGTCGGTCCAATCTGAGTTCGGTAAAGAGCGTCCGAATCTTATCCTCCATTCGTGCCTCCAAGGCTTCGAATTTAGCATTGATTGCCTCCTTAGATGCCATAGTATATGGCCCCAAATCAATGATGTTAAGATCTCTCTTTTGCTGTTGGGTTAAAGGCATGTATAGGTTGAGAGAAGTGATGGTCGAAAGTGTTGGTGGATTGGTGGATGTAGGCTGCGGTTTGGGCTTGTTTTGTGGCTGTTTTGGGTGCAGTTTGAGGGTGTGGTTTGGTAGAGTTTTAGGGCTGTGGATGAAAGTTTTGGATCTGTGGTAGATGGTAACAAAGGTTTGACAGAAATCCGTGGAAGTTGCAGCAAGTATGTGATGTCTTGTAAGAGTAGAATTGTCATCGAAGAAACAACGGTTTCTCGACGTAATTTCCACCAAAAACTTGAGAGAATTGAGGAGGGAATTGATAGAAAAATCACAGTTTATATGACAGTAAGGATATCTAATTTAATCAAGAAAATTTTGGCAGTATTACAGCAAGGAAATTGGTGCAAGTTGCAATTGCAGAATTGTCATCGAAAAATTTCAACGGGTTACGATGAAAATTTGCAGCAAGATAAATTCGTTTTTAGAGATGAATTTCTTAATAGATCAATCTTAGATGGAAGCCAAGATGATCTATGAAGTGTATAAGAAATTTATTCAAAAAAGATTGCAAATAGATGGGTTAAGGCAACGATATGCAGTTGAAATTTTCTACAGCATAGATTTTCAAGTACAGCAGATTGGACATAAAAGATCAGTAGTTTATATTGAGAATTTTTCGATGAAACCAAAGGGAAATCCACTGTTAGGAAGTTTCAAAGATATCATAAAAATTTTGTAGAAATTTGGATAGAAAAAGCACAGTAGCAAGATCAAACAGATGGTGCTATGCGGCTGGAATTCTGCAATGTATCTTTCGTCGTAGAGATGAAAACTTTGTGATGAAAAGTTTATGCAGCAATATAGGAACAAATTTTTTTTTTTTTTCGAATAAGGATAACTAAATTGTAGCAGCAGTAAGGTAGGAAACTAGAACCTGTTGCAATTCACGGAAAGATCAAAGGATGATCCGCGGTGGTGGAGATGATGGCGGAATTCATTGACGATCTTTTAAGCAATTGTGGGAATTGCTTTGGATGGTTGTAGAGGGTTGATGGATGGCTGTGGAAGGGCAGCGAGATGCCAAGAACGCTGCTTTGATACCAGGTGTTAGAACCCTTGCAGATTCTAAACTTGGGGTTGATCTCTTTAGGGGATCGGCCTCCTTGGAACTCTATAGGGGTTCCTCCCTCCAAGTTGCTGCTCAAAGGCTGCAGAAAAGATTCATCTATTGCTTATGAAAAGAGGAGGAATACATGACTATTTATAGGGCTTCTAAACCTTAACTCCTAATAGGACTCCTACTCAAGACTCCTACTTCTAACCAACTCCTAATAGGACTCCTACTTAAGACTCCTATTCCTTTACAACTCCTAATCCTTAAGACTCCTATTCCTTTACAACTCCTAATTCTTCTTTAAGAAACAACCTCCTAACCCTAGCCGGCCTCTTTATCTCTTTAATAGAGGTCGGCTTAGGCAGGTTTTACATGAATGTCCCTCTCAATTAGGACTCTCCTAGCTAGAGTTCTAACACAAACCAGCCCAACTTAGGGCCTAGTTGGCCCCAAATTAAGTTAGTGGGATCACCTGCCAATCTTAACTTAATTTACACTCTAACTACAATAATTAAGGCATGTTTATTACACTTCTTGTTCCAGTGCATCAATTGCTCTTCCGGCGAGCTTCCGACATACTTTCGATGAACATCCGACGAACTCTCGGCAATGCTCCGACGGACTCCCGGCAAGCTCCTGGACTTTGTGACAATCTTCTTAGCGAGTTCCAACGAGCTTCTATGACAAGCTCTTGGACTTCTCGGTTGGTTCCCGCAGAACTTCCGACGAACATCCGGACTTCCGACGAATTCTCGAACTCCCAACGTGAGCTCGATTTTGACTCCGGCACAACACCTACTTCATGTCTTACTACTATCGTAGTTAATCCTGCACACTTTTCTCAACATATATATTAGATCAAACAAATTACAATTGACTTCATTATCAAAATCTGAGATTCAATAATCTCCCCCTTTTTGATGATGACAATCAATTGATGACGGAGTTAACCTTAACTCCCTCTATCTATATGTCATAGTTGAGAAAAGACATTCTTGAATTCAAGGCCTTTGAATTCAAGAAACAAATTGATAAGTTAAGTTCATTTAAACTTATCAATACACACATCATGATTCTTATCATGATCTAACATTCTCAAAATGATGTCACGGCATGACATCCATTTTCAAGTATGAAGGATGACAAACATAGCAATTTATCATTCTATGGCAAGATATCAATTGTAAAATTATAAGTTAAGCTCTAGATATCTTATCATAATGAAGAAAATTTATCTAGCAAACATTTCAAGTATATATGAGGAAATACATTACATACATTTATCATCAATTTACCACAATTTGGTATGATTTCTCCCCCTTTGTCATCAATAAAAAGGAGAACAATTTCAACAATGCAAGTGTGGTAAAAATTCATATCACATTTTAAAAAAAAAATTCATACCAATCATATTTCAAGCATTCATAGAATGGTATTATTCAAAAGTTCTCACATTAAAAGTTATAAATATTTAAAGAGATGGCTTCCATCAACTTCTCCCTTTTTATTTTTCATCAAAACTTTGCATGAAGAAGGAAAGAAAGGAGGAAATCCATTAAGAACCCACTTTGTGATGATCTGAATAAAAAAAATGATAAAAGAGTTTTATTAAATCATGCTTTAATTTTTCACAAGGATCAAGATATTCATGTGAAATTAAATCCTTACTCTTGCAAGTGTTCATCTCATAAAAAAAAAGAACCATAAAAAATTCTTCCTTCATTAAGAAGGAATTCATGTGAACGAATCATCATATGAAGGATAAAATAAATTCCATGAATAAACCTTCATAATGAGAAGAGCATTACATCAAATCTATTTTTAAAAAATTCATAAGAGTGAAATCTGTAAGAGATGCATTTGTCAATGAAATCTATGAATCAAACATCAAGATATGTATAAATACTTCATGCATTTATAAAATATTTTGTCATAGCTTTTCATCACTACTTGCATGAGGTAATATCATTAGTACTTTGTAGTACTCAAAGATTAAGAATCTGATATATGTTTAAAACTTCTCAATATTCAATAAAATCATAATCATCAAAGTAAATATGATATTGCATCATTGTATGATAACATGCTCATCATCATAGAAACTTTTAGCATCAAAGCACAAAATTTCCAACATCAAAGTAAACATGTTATTGAAGCACACAACCTTATCATAATGTAAAATTCGCATCATAAAATTATCTGCACAGAATTTACGTAAGTGATCAAAGAATCAAGAAAGTTCGAAAACGAAATTTAACAAATTCATGCATTCGGACAAATTATCATTCCTAATTCTACAAATGATCATAATACATCAAGTCATAGATATCAACAGTTAAATGTATCAAGGAATTTATCCATTTAAAAGATATATCATGTCTAATTCTTAGAGTGATATATTCATTAAAATAAGCTCAGAATTTAACCATCAAGGTAGTTAGCACAGAATTTTACTATCAAAGTAAGTAGCATTTTAGGCATCAAAGCACAACTTTGCGATCATCAAGGTAAGTAGCATTTTAAGCACAACATTGCGATCATCAAAGTAAGCAGTATTTTAAGTTTACAACATTAAGGTAAATAGCACAACAAAGAGGAATTGTGTCCAATTCTCCTCAAATACATACACAGCTTATTCAGGTGGTGGAAAGTTAAAATGTCTAAACAAAGTATTAAACTGTTGATGGATTTGCTGCAACTCAATTAAAATTTGATCTTGGCATTGTTCAAGTCGATCTTGTCTTTGTTCAAAATGATCCATCCGAGTCCCTATGTCATCGATAGATGAGGGAGGTGCTTGCTCTTCTGGAGGTGATTCCTTAAAGGGACCAGTTGGAGGAGATAGATTATCCCTAAAAATTGATGTTTCAGATTCTGGTTTGGGTTGAAGGGGATTAGTCCTTCTACGCAGTCTAGTCCATATACCATTTCTAAATATACATCTCATCCGTCGAAGTAGATTTCTATTTATGATGCTAAATCTGTCTAGTTTTATAACTTCTTCTTCGGGTGGAATGGCAATATCATAGGCATGGAGTAGTCTTGTGATTAAGCCACCATATAAGAAGCATCATGTCCTTTTTTGATATTTCAATCATGTTTTGTTGGATTAGGTAACCAAAACAATTGTTATGTCCCTTCATAATCCAATACATGGTACCTAGTTCCATTTGGCTTACTTCATCATGATGATATTGCTTTGGGAGAATGATACTTATCAGGATGTAATTAAGTATTTTGGTGCTTAAAGGTAATAAATGTTCACAGCTTTTTAGAAGAATCGTTAAGTTATGATTGCCAAAAATTGTTCCTAAGGCATCAACGTAAGTAGTCCCAACTATTTCATCATCCCATTGTCCTCTAAAATAACACCCCCTTTCTTTTACCGGAATTCCTATGATGTTGCAAATTGATCTATCCGTAATGAGTATTTGATGTCCTAATAGAAAGGTAGATACCCTTTCTTCTTAATCTACAAGTAAATTATTGTAAAATAGCCTAACAAGTCTTGGGTAAATAGATTCACTAATTTGAAGAATTTGGAGAATGTCTAGATTAACAAACCATTGAATAGGTTCAAAATCACTTAACTTATCTAAATTAACATATTTACCCTTATGAACATGTATAGACTCTATGGAAGAAAATTTTAGGCCATGTTGATTAGAATCGAAAAGTAGGGAGTCATAATTTATCTTTGAGTAGCAAGTTTTCCTTTTGAAGTATTTCTAAATCATGGCATTTTGTGTAGAGAGCTAAGCTATTTATAAACTCAATCTTTATTGTATCAAAATTGCTAATATGAGAAGCATGTTCCTTTTTTAAAAGAATTGTACTTTTTACTCAAATTCTACATTCATCAAATAATTCATGAAAAGTACTTGAAAGCTCATCGAAAGCTAAATTTACGTCTAATGAATTTGTTACCTCATCTCTAGTAGTCATTGGTGTATGGTGAGCAACTTGCTCGGTGTTGGTTGGCTCCTCTTCTTCGGAAGCACTTGAGTCATCCCATATAGCTTTGAGTGCCTTCTTCTTTGATTGCCTCCTCTTTGCTTGGGACATTCACTCTTAAAGTGTCCCGGCTTCTTGCATTCATAGCATATTACTTGTTCTTTCTTTGGTTCAAATTTATTTTTAGTATTATTTTTTAAATTTTTTTTATAAATTTTTTAAATTTTCTTGTTAATAGTGTCAAGTCTTCATCAAAGTCCTCATCACTTAAGTTTTCTTTCAAGTGGTCTTCTTGTGTTCTCAGTGCTATATCCTTCCTGTTCTTTGGAAGAGTATCCTTAAGCTCTTCATGAGCTTTGCATGTCATTTCATAGGTCATTAGTAACCCAATTAGTTCTCCAAGAGGAAAGTTATTTAAATCTTTGACCTCTGAAATGACCGTGAATTTAGAGTCCCAAATCTTTGGAAGGGATCTTAAAACTTTATTAATGAGTTTAAAATCCGAGAAACCTTTACCAAGTCCTTTTAGGCCATTGACAACATCCATAAATCGGGTGTACATGTCTCCAATGGTCTCACTCGGTTTCATTCGAAACAACTCATAAGAATACACTAAAAGATTAATTTTTGACTCATTCACTCTACTAGTGTCTTTATGAGTCACTTCGAGTGTGTGCCAAATGTCAAAAGCCGTTTCACAAATCGATACTCGATTAAACTCGTTTTTATCTAATGCACAAAATAAGGCATTCATAGCCTTTGCATTTAAAGCGAAAGTCTTCTTCTCCAAATCATTCCAATCATTCCTTGGAAGAGAATACTTTTGATAGTCATTTTCTATAATATTTTATAATTCAAAATCTATTGAAATTAGGAAGATCCTCATTCTTGTCTTCCAATATGTGTAATTCGTCCCATTGTATATGGGCGAACGTGTAATTGAATTGCCCTCTAGGTTGTCGGCAAATACCATCTCTCTTGGGTTTAAAACCAAATGAGAGTGAACCTTGCTCTGATACCAATTGATAGAATCAAGAGCGGCCCTAAGAGGGTGAATTAGTGTAGCGAAAAACTTTCGCGAATTTAGAAAATTATTTGTTTTATTTAAAACTGATTCTGACAAAAATGGTTTCGATTCAATCTGTTTCGAAGAGAAGTTGAACTTGAAAGCTTTCGTGAAAGTGCAAAAGAAGATTAAGGAGGTTTACTATAAAGTAAATTGCAGAAATGAAAAGCAAACCAGAATTTTAGAGTGGTTCGGTCAACGTGACCTACATCTACTTTCGGATTCCTCCTCCGATGAGGTCTCCGACGTCCATTAAGGGCCTTCCATCAATAGGTGAAGACCAATCACCTCTTTTATAATATTTTTTTCTTTTTACGGGTTTAGGAGAGAACCCTTACAAGTCTCAGTTCCTCTCTTGAATGATCTTAACACTTAGAAAGGGAGGAGGAGAATTCTAGCATTTGTTTACACCACTTTTGCACCCCAATAACTCAAGATTATCTCAATGTTTTTCGTGCCCTTTCATGCAAAAAAGGATGGGGTTTTTATAGGCCCCAATGGCTTCAAAATTGGAGCCAAAAAATGTCACATCCCCGGAATCCGGGGTACTGGCGGTATCACCGCCATTACTAGGTAGTACTACTACCGTTGATATGACCCTGTGTGGTACCATAGCCAAACAGGGGTGGTACCACTACTACCAACACTACTGTAGGTGGTACCACTGCCCAGGAATCTAGGGGCACTGCTTTCCAGGCGGTGCCACCATCAGCCATATTTTTAGGGTCCTAGTTGGGCCTTGAATCCAGCTCAACTTAGGGCCTAGTTGGCCTCAAATTAAGTTAGTGGGATCACCTCCCAATCCTAACTTAATTTATATACTAACTATGATAATAAAGACATGTTTACTGCACTTCTTGTTTCGGTACATCAATTGCTCTTCTGGCAAGCTTTCGGCGTACTTCCGGCGAACATCCGATGAACTCTCGGCAATGCTCCGGTGGACTCCCGACAAGCTCCTAGACTTTGCAATGATCTTCTTGGTGAGTTCCGATGAGCTTCTATGGCAAGCTCTTGGAATTCTCGATTAGTTCCCGTAAAACTTCCGACGAACGTTCGGACTTTTGATGAACTCTCGAACTCCCAATGTTGATCTTGATCTTGACTCTGGCACAACACCTGCTTCATGTCTTACTGTTATTGTAGTTAATCCTGTACACTTTTCTCGACATATAGATTAGATCAAACAAATTACAATTAACTTCATCGTCAAAATCTGAAATTCAACAATGACTAGCAGTTCGATGGCTAGAGTCTGAGGGAGAGGAGCCCTCAGTAGAGGAGGTAGGTGGCGAGGAAGTCTTCGGTTCACGAGGGAGCAGCAGTTTGAAATAGGGGAAGGTTGCTTGATGAAGAACTAAGAAGGGGCACAGCGGCATAGTGCCCTTTTGCTTAAAACTCCGAGGTAGTAGTTTGATGTCGCCGGATTGACTAGATTTGTTGCGCTGTGTTGATGGCTACAGATCTGTGAGCAATGTGAGATATCGATAGCGTCAAGATGCATCTGATGGCCAACTTTAGAGTTAGGGAGAATAGCTCCATGGATGTCACTCCACACACGTCCACCGCCTATCTCGATCCCTATTGCTGGGATGCAAGGTTAGCTACTGAAGAAGAATAGGGAGATTGAGGTAGAGAGTGATTGCAACAGTGATATGCGGCAGTTAGTGAGGAAGAAAAGGGAGCACTTTGCTAGTGTGACCAGATCTAGGGTAGGGAATACCGCTGGAGGAGGAGGAGCAGATGGAGAGCAGCACCGGTGAGTGCAACACTAGAGGCGCCGCAACGGGGAAATCAGAGTGGGGGGGGGGTGGGTGGGGTGGTAAAGGCAGCGATTGTTGAAGAGGAAGCTATGGTGGCATGGCTAGTGATAGGGGCAAAAATGGTGATGTGACACGCCATGACAGCATCCCCTTGGGTGACACACTGCCCGAGGCTCGCCATACCCTGCAGCAGCTCGGCCTCCCACACAGCCCCAGTGGCAATGTCAGACGCCACCAAAGGTACAGTCCTGCCCTGCAGACAGCTACGTCAGGTAACATCAAACCTCCCCTATAAATACCCTCGCATGCTAAGAGGAAGGGGGGGGGGGACACACTCAACACACTGAGGCCAAAGGACACACTCACACTCCACACTTGTATGGAGCCATCTCTTCCTCCAAAACCCCCTCCACATCGCTAACTTAGCCGTCGGAGGGGTCGGGCCGAGCGCCTCGGCCCGACCTTTGTGCAGGTACCAGACGGTCGACTCTTCAGGTGCTGCGGCCGACCTGCCGACCCGAGCTGCGGCCGACCCGACGTCTCGACCCGAGCTGCGACCGACCTGCCAACCCGAGCTGTGGCCGACCTGCCGACCCGAGCTGCGACTGACCCGACGTCCCGACCCGAGCTGCGACCGACCTGCCAACCCGAGCTGTGGCCGACCTGCCGACCCGAGCTGCGGCCGACCCGACGTCCCGACCCGAGCTACGACCGACCTGCCAACCCGAGCTATGGCCGACCTGCCGACCCGAGCTGCGGCTGACCCGACGTCCCGACCCGAGCTGCGACCGACCTGTCAACCCGAGCTGTGGCCGACCTGCCGACCCGAGCTGCGGCTGACCCGACGTCCCGACCTGAACCACCGCACGCGGCCGCCGGAAGACCCCGACGGACGCCGCTAGAGACCCCCGACTTCCGGACCCAGAACCGAGCCGCGACGGCCCCGAGGCCACGGCTTAAACAGATGCCTTGCCGCATCAGCTAGGAATCGATGAGTTGCCCTGTCTAGGAAGCACTGATAGTGGTGGAGAAGGGGAACCCATGGTGGAAGCATCGTCACCAGCGAAGGCTTGGCTAAGGATGACTACGGTGGAAGGAGACAGTGGGGTCGGCGCCCTTGTTGCTGAGGCGGTACTCCGGGAACCCATGGTAGGAGATGACAAAAGGGAGGGCATAGGTCAACTACTTCTCCAGTCATTCTTTGCAGTCTGGTGGAGGCTGTCGAGTCCTGGGTGCAGAAGGAAGGCGACTCAGACGATGCCCGCAAAGTCCGTCATTGTGAGCAGCGAGTTACCTTGCTGCGATAGCTGCGATGGTGATGAACTGCCCTCTGTTGAGCCAGAACGTGAGCTCAGTGCGGGCGGCGTTGGTGGACACATTGTAGAAGGTGTTTACTCGATGGAATAGGAGGGGTCCACAATAGTAGCGATGGCTGCGAGATTAGAGGTGCTTTAGCCGAGGAGATATTTATACACATTAGGAGGGAGGATTTTTCTCAACAAAACTATAATATTTCCTCATATAGTTGGAGAGATCTTAGCTGCTATCAGAAAACTCCCAGCTTCCATGCCGGAGTATCGTCGTCATCGTTGTCATCGGGGAGCTTCTCTACCATCAGGTTCTATGCCAACACACAATTGAGCACGTAGGCAATCCTAGTGGAGGCAGTGAAACCAAAATATGAGTGTTGGAGCACAAACTCACTAAGGTCGAGTGGTTGGCTCAAGATAGGAAAGGTTGGCTTCTGCTCATAGGCAACCGACATGTGGACTCGTATGACACAGGATGCTCCATCGTAGTCGATCGAGAGGGTGTAGTTGGTGGCGTTCTCGGGAGCGATCTCAATGTCGAACGTGGTAAGATTGGCGGTGACGTTGGAGACGACGCTGTTGTCATTGAGGCCGACATGGTTGTTGTCCGGGTCGAAGGACTCCTTCACGGTGTCGAGCTCGAGGTGACCAGATGGTTGCTGGGGTCACCATCGAGGCTAGAGTAAATGGTTAGCCGGATGTGGAGACCCTTGCTCCCAAGGAGCAGGGCATCAAGAGACAGCATGTTGATGAAGGCGATGCTTACACCAGGGGTGGTACTGTTGGGATGGTGGGGGCTGATGGTGAAGGTGATCGCAGATATGTTTTCCTCAACTGCACGAGGAAATCTCTGAGCAGTTGAGGAAAATCCTCTCTACTAATATGTATAAATAGCCATCAAGTTCACTATCTCAAGCATACTTTGTAATTACATTTCATAATCTATCATAGTATTAGAGCTGCTTGCCTAGAGCAAGCTCTTTTCTCGCTGTCCGACCCCTCATCAACCTCGTCGGCGGAGGTGCTCGATGCCGAGAACCCTCTCTCCTTTTTCCTTGGCTAATAGTGCTTGTCTTCTCCCACTACCACTTTTAGCTAGTGCCTCTAGCGCTGCAAACACTAGTGCTTCTTCCCTCACCGACACTGCTCTCCATCCTCACTGTTACTTCTCCTCTTCTGGTGGCAGAGGAGAAGGCTTTCTTTCATTGCATTTTTCCGTCGTCCACCTATTCTGCCAGCAAACCCCGCTTCTTCTCTACTCGGGGACATCTTCTACGGCTCCATCCTCGCCATCATCCTCGCTAGCAACAACAAACCACCTCCCTGCCACTCACCGAAGCTGACTTCTAACCAAATTGGCCTCCTCCAACCGATCTCGCACAAATATGTGATAAAAATTACATATTGGCAAGAACTGTAGATCTCTCACAAATCTACCTCAATACCCTCTACCCTCCTCACAGCAAGAACTACAGATCTCTCACAGATTGCAGTGATCATTGTGGTAGACTACGGCCAAACACTTCCACTACCGAAGACTCCTTTCCTCTTCTCCCTCAGCGCAAAGATAAGCAAGGAACAACGCTATTGTCATCCCTTACGAGATGAATAAGCATAGCAGCCCAGATATCTAGTGCAAAGAAGACGAGCTACTCATGCAATCGTTCCCTAGGAATTGTACTACCATGGAGCAGCAACGGTTCCCTACCGAGCACTACAGTCGAGTGACTCATCTCATCCCGATCGTTGTCACAAGCACCGCTCACAATAGAACAGACCTGCTCCTTCAGGTCATCGCTGACAATGTCTTCTCCCTCACTGTCCAGCCTCTTAACAACATATCATTGTGGACTCTAGTGCCTCTCGTCACATCACCTCCGATCTTCAAAACATATCCATCCACAATAATTATAGCAAAAATGAAGATATCATTATCGATGGCGGTAAAAGAATTTCTATTACTCATACTAGTTCCACAATGCTTAATTCGCTTACCACAACTTTTACACTCGATGATGTTTTGTGTGCACCTCACATTAAACGAAATCTCATTTCCATTTCTCAATTATATATACAAAATAATACCTTAATTAAATTCTTTCCTAACTCTTTTCTTATCAAAGATTTGGGCACGAGGGCATCCTTAGTCCAAGGCCTGAACAAAGACAATATTTATGAGTGGTCATCAACTTCACAAATTACCCAGCCTACTATTTACTCTTCAGTTGCAGCTCTAGTTGATGTGTGGTATCGTCATCATAGTCACCCATCACCCTTTATCCAACAAAAACTGTTTTCTTGTTATTCTCTTTCTATTTTTAAAACTAGTAACACTATCTCTCATTGTGATGCTTGTCTAAGCAATAAAAGTCATAGACTATCTTTTGAAACATCCTCTATATCTTACTCTAAACCATTTGAAATTATTTATGCAAATGTTTGGGGCCCTGCCCCAACCACTTCTTTTGACAAGTTCAGATTTTATATTATTTTTGTAGACTATTTCACTAAGTACACATGGTTCTATCATCTCCATCATAAATCTGATATTTCAACAATCTTTACCAACTTTAGAAAGTTGGTCGAGAATTTCTTTTAGTCTTCAATTAGAATAGTTTACTTTGATGGCGGAGGTGAATATCAAGCTTTTATATCCTGCCACTCAGTTTGTGGTATACAACACCTCAAGTCACCTCTATATACTCCTCAGCTAGTTGGCCTTGTCGAACACAAATATCAACATATTGTTGAAACTGGTCTCTCACTTCTACATCAAGCATCTATACCACCAACCTTTTGGTCAGTAGCTTTTCAAACTATTGTCTATCTCATTAATCGTATGCTCACTCTAGTCCTACAATACTGGTCACTATTAGAAAAACTATTGCAAAAGCTTCCAAACCTCCAGAAACTGAAAGTCTTTAGCTGTTTATGTTATTTATGGCTACGTCCTTATTCCTCATATAAGTTGACACCACGATCTAAGCCTTACACTTTTATAGGATACTCTCTTGAACATAACACTTTCCGATGCTATGAACCCCAAACTCAAAAGGTCTTTATATCACTTCACGTTATTTTTGTGGTGTCTATCTTTTCTTTTTAAACCCATCCTACTGTGTAGGCTACTCTGACAAGCATACATCACTGGAGTATGTTGAGAAATCTTGGGGGCGACATCACATATGCAGCGGAAGAATAAAAAATAAAATCCTCAATTCGCAAAGATATGTTCGTCTTCGTGTGAAGATTGGTGCACAAAAATCCACGAAATAGAAAACCACGTGTGAGATAGATTATGTTACCTAGGGAGATCGTATATCCCTGAATCCCTACAGATCTCTATAAGAGGGTAAAGGAGGTCAAGTGCCCTCCTCTCTAGCGGTGATCCACACAATAGGGCTGTAATGATGCTCCTCGAAACTTTAGGCCTGCTCTGAGGTGGAGAGGGCGAGTAGAATAGGAGAGAAAGCAAAAATCTCTAACCTATAAACTATTGAAACCCTCATATTTATAGAGGTCCCTTGTCAACTTAACCCTAATGTATCCTCCTATATTGGGTATTGGATCTCCATCCAACTACCCAAGCCTCTTATATTAGTGGATCTCTATCTAATAATCTCTCATGGGCTCTTATTGGATTTCTTCCATAGGATCCAATAATTCAGGGGCTTATTGGATATCCAATAAGATAGGAGGGGGTCCGATAGATATCGCATATCCGAACCTTTACTCATCGCAATGCCTACCATATGTGTGTGACCCTCTAGGCCTTATATCGAGCTGGCCATGAGTCATACCTATCAGAACTCCTTCTGGTTTAGTAAATTATTATCTCTATAATAATTCACTTGACTCATCGATTGCGGACGTACTAGGCCACTATGCCGCAATCCCCAGATGATACAAGGGAATCCAATCCATTGGACTTGTTTGTCCTTAGTTACCATATACCTATAGTCCCTCATCCATCTAATATCACAAAGATCGTATACCGGGCATGGTGCTGTCAAACCCACGGTTTCTACTCAAGTCTTGCTCTAATCGGATTCTCCAAAAGAACTCTTTCTTTCTCAATCTGAATGACCTTGGCCAAGGATTTGTTTGAGCAATAACATATGGGATATTCCTCTCATGATACTGAGAGTGTATGATCCTCTATTGACACTCAATAGCCCTCGTAAGGTTGATTGCCACACTCGATGACCGGCTATACTAGATATGGGACATCAAAACCTATAAGTCCAGTATCAAAGAATGGAGCACTCATACAGGACATCCTTGGTGTCTCAATTCTAAGGACCAGATACACCATTGGGACAACAGAATCACTATCTGACAATAAGGTATCATGAACCATTCAGCATTCCGTAAGCAGATCAATCAATGAACTCGTTCTCCAATGAGCACCTATATTGTATCCCAATTGTCCCCACATGAGTAGCTTTGAGACCAACTGCATCCATCATATGGACGGGTATATAGCACACCAGTCTGTCTAGTTATCTCGATGTCCCTCTCGAGTAACCTATGATCGGGATTATTTAGGATCTGTGTTTAAAAGCAAATCGATCTCATTATCGTGATCTCATCACGATCCGATTCCCATTGCATAGATCCAAGGACATCACAATATATACATGCATATATGCAATAGTCAATATAAAGTGACAAATACCAAAATATAATCAGCAAAACGACTGCGTGTCAAGTCACACATGCCATCACTCACGTGATTGGCTTGCTGGGCATCTAATCAAGAGAGAATTTAATTGAGTGATCAAAGAATCAAGAAAGTTCAAAAATAAAATATAATAAATTCATCCATTCGGACAAATTATCATTCCAAATTCTACAAATGATCATAATACATCAAGTCATAAATACCAACAGTTAAATGTATCACGGAATTTATCCATTCAAAAGATATATCATGTCTAATTCTTAAAGTGATATATTCATTAAAGTAAGCTCAGAATTTAACCATCAAGGTAGTTAGCGCAGAAGTTTACTATCAAAGTAAGTGGCATTTTAGGCATCAAAGCATAGCATTGCAATCATCAAGGTAAGTAGCATTTTAAGCACAACATTGCGATCATCAAAGTAAGCAGCATTTTAAGTTTACAACATTAAGGTAAATAGAATAACAAAGAGGAATTATGTCCACTTCTCCTCAAGTACATACACAGCTTATTCAAGTGGTGGAAAGTTAAAAAGTCTAAACAAAGTATTAAACTGTTGATGGATTTGCTACAACTTAGTTAAGATTTGATCTTGGCGTTGTTCAAGTTGATCTTGTCATTGTTCAAAATGATCCATCTAGGTCCCTATGTCTATAACATCCCTCATTTCTGAATTTTCGCATAAGTTTCTAATTGTAATGTAAGTATCTATTTTTAAGTTTGATAAAATTTCAAAGTATGAATCTGAGAACTTATTCATAAGAGTTGGAGGATTTGTTAAAGAAAAATCTGAGGACCTATATGTAAACCCTGAGGACCTAATCAAAAATATAATAAATAGAAGGACTAAATTGTAAAATGTACAAAATGACAAATCCCACCGTTTAAGCCTCTTTGCCTTCGTTCTTAAGGAAGCAGAGAAGGCAGCTGCGTGGATGATCAGGGAAAGAAAGAAAGAAGAAGAAGAAGAAGAAGAAGAAGAAGAAGAAGAAGAAGAAAAGAAAAAGAAGAAAAAATTGGGGCTTTAAGGGTTCTTGCTCAAATCTTCTCATTTAGGGCTATAATTCTCAAAGGTAAGTGTTCTAACCCCATCCTACAGAATTATTAGCCTTTGATCTCATATTTGTTCTGAATTATTCGAAAGATTTCAGCCTAGAACCGGATATTTCTCTTGTTGGATACAAAAATCATGGATCTGAAATTTTTTGGTAAACTGACCCCTATACATTGTTCCAGCCATAGTTTTCAGTATCGAACATGGATTTAGGTAGGACCTTATTTATTTGAAAGTAGACCCTTATACCTTCCTTTTGACACTGATTTTGAAAAATTTGGACTCCGAATACTTACCCAAATGTCTGTTTCAAATGAGCCTATGGATGCTGCAAAATAGGGATCAAGATTTCTGACCTTTTGATACTAAAATGCCTATAACTCTCTGTTGGAAATTCTGATTTGTACCAAACTAATTTTATTTGAAACTAGACTTGAAAATCTTTCTTTTAATATATAGATTGAAAAATTTGGAATTCAAAGGCCTATCCTGCTGTCCGTTGATTCCGCCCTATAGATTCTGCAAAATAGTGATTTAGTCTTTGACTTTTGGTCACTAAATCCATGGTAACTCCTTGTTGGAAACCTTGATTCGTATGAAACTTATTTCAACAGAAAACAGATTGATATATCTTTCAACAGTAGTTTTCTTATGGGTATTGGAGCATAATTGATATTCTGAAGTATTTATTTTATGTGCCACTTGAATTCTGTCAGAATTCGAGCTTCGGTCGATTTCGCGTATTCTGTTCCATTCCTTTGGATATTGAATTCATCTAACCTTCTTATTTGAATTGAGCTAAATATGATTGCTTGGAATCCCTGTATACCCTTGCTTTCATTTCATTCCAAATCTGAATACATTTGTGAGAGATTTGTTCCTTGCATCGTATTGTCTCGAAAAGTCACATGTATGTTTTGTTGTTCCGCGTGTGCTTCCGATATATGCTACTTATTGTTAAAACTGCCCTCTTGTACTCTGGTATTTGTGGGATTGTCTGGACCTTTGCCAGAAATGGTAAAGGGTATGTGTTTAGAGCCTGCGATGCTCTGCCGGCCCCCTCTGGCTTCACCTAGACGTGGGTGGATGGAGCTCCCAGATGTGGGAGACTTCTGTCTGGTGGTCATTCAGAAATGGATGAACACGTTCTGTCTGAGGTCCCACTACACCTTCTGTATGTTTGATATGATATTTAGAGCTTTGGTTATGTGTTTCGGTACATGCTTTGGATAAGAATGATATGATTGCAACGTCAAAGAAGACGTTTGAGCTTCTGTACGGTATTTATTATTGATATGCTTCGAAATGTTCCATACGCCATTGATATGCTCCGAAACATTTCATATGCCATTGATAAGCTCCGATATGTTTCATTTGTTATTTATATGCTTCGAAATGTACCATACGCCATTGATATGCTCCGGAACCTTTCATATGCCATTGATAAGCTCTGATATGTTTCATTTGTTATTGATATGCTCCAAAATGTTTCATTTGTTGCTGTTATGCTCCAATTACTCTATGCCCCATCTGTTATGAACCAATTATGTATGATTGAAATGACAATTGTGATTCTGCACCTAATGATATTACGTCTATGAATTCGTATATTCTGCCTTGCATTTTGAAACTTTATCTCTTTGGAAATTGCCCTATTTTGATATGGATATGTTAGTCACTTGTTGAGCTCTATATGCTCACCCCGTTTGTTGATAAATTTTTCAGGATAGCGTATCGCTTGCTTAAATGTTAAGATTGGGCTGAGGTAATGGAAAGCTAGAAGGTTTTGGGCAGATCTTTATTAGCATATATGTATTTGCTGTATAAGCCACTCTGTATCTAATGAAATGTTAACGATGAATCTAAACCTGTGGATTTTGTGTAAGTTAAAGGATCCCTCATGTTTAGGATTTTGGAATGTTAAGTTAAATTCATGTAATAATATGAACTTATGGTAATCGTTGGTTTGGTGACTGCATAGACTTTCCCACTTGTGAATTTATGTTGTGGTTATTATTTTGATGGTTTGAGTTCAGATTGTATGAATTATCGAGTGATGTGTGGTATGTTTATGAACTGCATAGGGTTATAAATTTGTAGACTATAGAGGTGAAATTTTGATCTGAATGTTTTCTTAGTGACCTCAATTGTGTGTTTGGATCCTGGATTATTTGTGATGAAAATTTTAATATTGTCGATATTTTGAGGTGCGTGACAATGTCATCGATAGATGAGGGAGGTGCTTGCTCTTCTAGAGGTGATTCATCAAAGGGACCAGTTGGAGGAGATAGATTACCCCTAAAAATTGGTGTTTCAGGTTCTGGTTCGGGTCAAAGGGGATTAGTCCTTCTAGGCAGTCTAGTTCATATACCATTTCTAAATGTACATCTCATCCATCGAAGTAGATTTCTATTTTTATGATGTTAAATCTGTCTAGTTTGATAACTTCTTCTTCGGGTGGAATGGCAATATCATAGGCATGGACTAGTCTTGTGATTAAGCCACTATACAGAAGCATCATGTCCTTTTTTGATATTTCAATCATGTTTTGTTGGATTAGGTAACCAAAACAATTGTTATATCCCTTCATAATCCAATACATGGTACCTAGTTCCATTTGGCTTACTTCATCATGATGATATTGCTTTGGGAGAATGATACTTATCAGGATGTGATTAAGTATTTTGGTGCTTAAAGGTAATAAATGTTCACAACTTTTTGGAAGAATCGTTAAGTTAGGATTGCCAAAAATTGTTCCTAAGGCATCAACGTAATTAGTCCCAATTGTTTCATCATCCCATTGTCCTCTAAAATAACACCCCCTTTCTTTTACCAGAATTCTATAATGTTGCAAATTGATCTATCCGTAATGGATATTTAATGTCCTAATAGATAGGTAGATACCCTTTCTTCTTCATCTACTTGTAAATTATTGTAAAATAGCCTAACAAGTCTAGGGTAAATAGGTTCACTAATTTGAAGAATTTGGAGAATGTCTAGATTAGCAAACCATTGAATAGGTTCAAAATCACTTAACTCATCTAAATTAACATATTTACCCTTATGAATATATCTAGACTCTATCGAAGAAAATTTTAGAGCATGTTGATTAGAATCGAAAATTAGTGAGTCATAATTTATCTTTGAGTAGCAAGTTTTCCTTTTGAAGTATTTCTAAATTATGGCATTTTGTGCAAGGAGCTAAGCTATTTTCAAACTCAATCTTTAATCTATCAAAATTGCTAATAAGAGAAGCATGTTCCTTTTTTAAAGAATTATACTTTTTACTCAAAATTCTACATTCATCAAATAATTCATGAAAAACACTTGAAAGCTCATCAAAAGTTAAATTTACATCTAATGAACTTGTTACCTCATCTCCAATAGCCATTAGCGCATAGTGGGAAACTTGCTCGGTGTTGGTTGGCTCCTCTTCTTCGAAAGCACTTGAGTCGTCCCATGTAGCTTTGAGCGCCTTCTTCTTTGATTGCCTCCTCGTTGCTTGGGGACATTCACTCTTGAAGTGTCCTGGCATCTTGCATTCATAGCATATCACTTGTTCTTTCTTTGGTTCAAATTTATTTTTAGTATTATTTTTTAATTTATTTTTTTTATAAATTTTTCAAATTTTCTTGTTAATAGTGCCAAGTCTTCATCAAAGTCCTCATCACTTGAGTTTTCTTTCAAGTGGTCTTCTTATGTTCTCAGTACTATATCCTTCCTGTTCTTTGGAAGGGTATCCTCAAGCTCTTCATGAGCTTTGCATGTCATTTCATAGGTCATTAGTGACCCAATTAGTTCTTCAAGAGGAAAGTTATTTAAATCTTTGGCCTCTTGAATGGCCATGACTTTAGGATCCCAACTCTTTGGAAGGGATCTTAAAACTTTATTAACGAGTTTAAAATTCGAGAAAACTTTACCAAGTCCTTTTAGACCATTGACGACATCCAGAAATCGGGTGTACATGTCTCTGTTGGGAAATCTTGGGGGCGACATCATATGCGCAGCGGAAGAACAAGAAAACAAAATCCTCGATTCCCAAAAAGATGTTCGTTGTCGTGCGAAGATTGGTGCGCAAAATCCGTGAAACTTAAAACTACGTATAGAGTAGATTGTGTTACCTAGGGAGATCGTATATCCCTGTTTCCTTGCAGATCCTTAGGAGAGGGTGAAGGAGGTCAAGCGTCCTCCTCTCTAGCGATGATCTACACAGCAGGGTTGCGACGACGCTCCTCAAAACTCCAGACCTATTCAGAGGTGGAGAGGGAGAGGAGAATAGGAAAGGCAAGCAAAGACTCTAGCCTATGAGGCTCTGAATCTCTCCTATTTATAGAGGTCCCCTGTCAAACCCTAATGGGTCCTCCCCTAGTGGATATTGGATCTGCATCCAATAAGACAAGGGCTCCGTCGGATATCTCATATCCGAACCTCTACTCATCGTAATGCCTACCATATGTGTGTGACCCTCTAGGCCCAATATCGAGCTGGCCGTGAGTCATACCTGTCAGAACTCCTTCTAACTCAGTGAATTATTATCTCTATAATAATTCACTCGACTCATCGACTACGGACGTACTAGGCCACTACGCCGTAGTCCCCAGACGATACAGGGGAATCCAATCCATTGGACCTGTCTGTCCTCAGTTACCGTGTACCTATAGTCCCTCATCCATCTAATATCCCAGAGACCGTATATCGAGCATGGTGCTGTCAGACCCATGTTAGGATCAAGAGCACTAAGAGGGGGGGGGGGGTGAATTAGTGCAGCGGAAAACCTTCTGCGATTAAAATCGAAACCTGCGTTCGTTCGATAGAAGTGATTTTGGTAAGAAAGCCGATTCGTAAATCACTTCAACTTTTGACTAGGAGAGATGCAGCAAAGATATGAATGCAGTTTGTAGTTATGATGGAAATTAGAATATAAGTGCAAACTGAAATACGACGTTCGTACGATAAAAGCGATTTCGGTATAAAAGCTAATTCGTAAACCACTTTAACTTGAGATAAGGTGAGATGCATTTAAATCAATGATATAAAGGCAGTTTGTAGTTATAATGGAAATCAGAATGTAAGTGCAAACTGAAATACGACGTTCGTACAATAAAACTGATTTGCGTCTTAAACCCCGATTCGGAAAGCACTGAACTTTGAAACACGTTCGTAAAAACATAGAAGGTAGTAAGCTATTGAGGAGGTTTGCAGTAAAGATAAGATGCTCAAAGTAAATGCAAACCGAGATTTAGAGTGGTTCGGTCAATCTTGACCTACTCCACTTTTGGCTTCCTCCACCGACGAGGTCACCGACGTCAACTAGAGGCCTTCCTTCAATAGGCGAAAGCCAACCACCCTTTTACAGTTTCACTCTTTTTGACGGGCTTAGGAGACAACCCTTACAGACTTTTCTCTCCTCTCTTTACAACTCAGAACTTGGAAGAAAAAAGGGAGAAGAACTTTTGGTCTTTACAACAATTTTGAGCTCTAAGAATCACAGAAAAAGATCAAGATTTCAGTGTAAGTTTATGCCCTTTCAGTGCTGAATGGGTGGGGTATTTATAGGCCCCAACCCAGTTCAAATTTGGAGCTCAAAATTATCAATTCCCGGAATTCCGGGATCAAGCGGTTGCACCTCCTGACTGGAGCGGTTGCACCGCCTGGCAGAGCTTGAAGACTGAGCCTCTGGGTGGTGCCACCTCTTGTCAGGGGCGGTTGCACCTCTTGCTAGAGCTCGAAGACCAAGCTCAGGTGGTGCAACCTCCTGCCTTGGGCGGTTCAACCGCCTGACAGAAATCAGGGTCCGAATGGGTTGATCCATTCGGCCCAATTTGGGTTTTTCATGGGCCCAATTGCCCCAAGATTAAGTTAATGGGATCACCTCCCATTTCCAACTTAATCATTGTGATAACTATGATATTCCCTAAGACATTTACTGCAACTTGCTCCGATGCATCAATCGCTTCTTCCGGCGAGCTTCCGGTGAACTTTCGTCGATCATCCGATGAACCCTCAATGATGCTCCTGCGGACTTCCGGCAAACTCCTGGACTTGCGACGATTCACTTGGCGAGTTCTGATGAGCTTCTTTGGCAAGCTTATGGACTTCTCGGATTTGTTCCCGCCGAACTTGCGACGACTGTTCGAACTTCCGTCGAACTCTCGAACTCCCAACGTGATCATTGTCTTGACTCCGGCGTAACTCCTACTACATGTCTTACTTTCATCGTAGTTAATCCTGCACACTTATCTCAGCATATAGATTAGATAACAAATGACAATTGACTTCATCATCAAAATCCGAGATTCAACAATCTCCCCCTTTTTGATGATGATAATCAATTGATAATGGAGTTAACCTTAACTCCCCCTGTCTATATGCCATACTTGAGATAAGTCATTCTTGAATTCAAAACCTAAGAATTCAAGAGACATATTGATAAGTTAGAGTCATTTGAACTTATCAATACTCCCATCATGATTCCCATCATGATGTATCTCTCTGAAGATGATGTCAAGGCTTGACATTCATTTTCAAATTTTTCATAACAAGTTTGAATGATGGTAATAGTAGCAATTCATTATATTGTAAGATATCAACATGTAAAGCTACGAAGTAAGATTTTGATATCATTACATGATGTACATATTTCAAATATTTTAGCAAGTATTGCATTTCATCACATGGTAAGATATCAACTCGTAGAATTACGATGCAAGTTTTTTGTTTGATATCTTGACGCGATACAAACAAGGTATAATGCAAATTAATCATAGCATCTGTTTATATATCTCTTGGTGATGCAAGCATGGCATAATCATAGCATCAGTGTTTATAGCATCAATTCATATATTTCTCCCCCTTTGTCATCAACAAAAAGCATGGTAGTTGTGATACCAAGAGAACAATATAAGCAAATTTTGAGCATAAGTGCGATAATTGTTCGTGCCTTTACTGGGTTCATGTTATTTTCCAATAGTAAGTGATAGGAAATCAAGCATATAAAGGAAGGCATGATACGTAGATTGCTTTGAATACTTCTTCCTTTTTATTTGTTATAATCTTTTTGCATTAAGGAGGAAAGCCAGCTATTTGTGGGTTTACTTTGAGTCAAGATATGTGTGTGAAACAACATTTTGCAAGTAAAAATACTATCATCCATATTTCAAGATGGAATTTATAAGCATGAACCATTTCATCAAATCATTTCAGAAAAATATTTTTCACAAGAGTGTATGAGAAAATCTGATTTTTAGCATTCCAATTGTTAAGCGAATCCGAAAATGAAATGAACACTTTCATGCATTCGGACACGACTATGCTACAGATTTTCAAATACAATCATGAAGACAAAACATTTTTGTATTCAACACATAATTTACAACATGTTATTTAGGCATGTAATGGCAATCAAGTGATTTGATCATTCAATAAAGTCCGAAAAATAATTTTAACTAGTTTATGTATTCGGACACATCAACATTCCTAATTCTCTTCTTATGAAATCAAATTGCTCTTTACTTAGAGGTTTTGTAAAAATATCAGCTAGTTGATGTTTAGTGTTAATATCATGGCAATGTCATGACTTATCAACTGCATTGGTATATCATTTTCTCAAATTATATTTATCAAGGCACAAGGTTTTCAAAACATTTAGTTTCAATGTAAAATTCGAGATAAACAATGAGAGATATGCTCAAAAAGATATATTAGGTAACCATATCAAGGATCAAGGCAAAGCCCTTCATGGTGAGTAACATAAGGAGTTTACAATAACAACAGGTGATTGTGTTCATACAAGCTCATTCATGAGGTGGAAAATTAAAGTGCCTAAATAAAGAGTCAAATTGTCGATGAATTTGCTGCAGCTCAGATAGGATTTGATCTTGTCGATGTTCAAGTCATTCTTGTCTTTGTTCGAATCGGTCAATCCGAATCCCAATATCTTCGACAGATGATGTATGAGTTTGCTCAATTGGATGTGTTTCCTCAAAGGGACAGATCGGAGGAGATTGGGTACCCCTAAAGACTGGTGTTTCCAGTTCAGGTTCAGGTTGACGGGGATCGGTTCTTCTAGGCATTCTAACCCAGTTACCGTTTCTATAAAAACATCTTAATCGGTGAAGTAGATTTTTATTTATTATGCTAAACCTATCTACTTTTATTACTTCTTCTTCCGGTGGTATTAGAATATCATAGGCTTTCATTATTCTAGTGATTATACTACCATATGGGAGCATCATGTCTTTCTTAGATAGTTCTAACATGTTTTGTTGGATAAGATAACCAAGACAGATGTCATGTTGTTTCATGATCAAATACATAGTTCCTAATTCTAATTGGCTTACTTCATCATGATGGTATTGTTTAGGGAGAATGATGCTAGTTAGGATATGATGAAGTACCTTAGTGTTTAGAGGCAGTAGATGTTCACAACTTTTAGGAACAAATGCTAAGTTGGGATTGGCGAAAATTGTTCCTAAGGCTTCAACATATGTTGTTCCAACAGTTTCATCATCCCATGATCCTCTAAAGTAAAGTCCTCTACTTTTTATGGGAATGCCTATCATGTCACAAATGAATTTATCTGTAATGGAGATGTGTTGTCCTAAAAGATAGATAGACATTCTTTCTTCTTCATCTATTTGTATGTTGTTGTAAAACAATCTAACAAGTCTTGGATAGATGGGTTCATTAATTTACAAAATAGGGAGTAGATCTAAGTTTGCAAACCATTGGATTGTCTCTAAGTCGCTTAGTTCATTTAAATCTACATGTTTTCCCTTATTGACATTCCTAAGTTCGAAAGAGGAAAACTTTTCAGCATGGTATTTTGAATCGAAAAGGGTGAGATCAAAATCTTCCACTAATCTCCTCTTCCCTTTGTCCCTTGAGGATTTCTAGATCCCATAACTACTGCTATTTAGAAGAATAGTGATGAGCAAGAGTAAATGAATCAAAAACAGAATTTAAGGGCTTCTTAGAGAATACCTTAGTGAGATCTTCAAGAGAGGGAAGGATTGTTGATGTTTTGCTCCGAAATGAGGAGTATTTGGGATGCTATGAGGGGAGAAATGGGGATGGAGGAGCTTTGGAAGAGTAAAGAGGGGAAGGGAGTGAGTTGGGGTCGGTTTCACCGTCGGCCCTAGCTTGGGTTAAAAAGGGTAGAGTTGCGGGCGGTTGCACCTCTGGCTGGGGCGGTGCAACCGCTTGCAACACGTGACAGCTGGAGGTGCTACCTCCAGCTGGGGCGGTTCAACCGCTGCAGGCAGTGAGCATAGTCTTGAATGTTTTTGACCTTTTATTTTTGGAGCAATCAACTTCACTTACGTAATTACGTAAGAATAAGAATTTTTGCACGATCAAGATGCATACTCTTAATGTCGTACACATGTTTGTGATAGATTGTTCAAGTTGGTAAGCCTTGCAAGTTCATGACAAACTTAGTCAGTTCATGATATAGAATCGGATTCGAAAGTTACGAACGGATGAAATTGATGGGTTCGAAAATCAGAGGATATGTGAAATTGGGAATCATGAGTTTCCAATTCTGAGAAATCAAATAGGATTGTATTTAAATCGTATTTGTGATTTTAATTTTCTAATCCTCTTCTGTTATTTAGGGTAGAGAGCATCGCAAGTTCCATTTTGGACTTCGGGTCATGAATATCGAGAATCCAAGGAGCAGGATATTATTTCTTGCTCCAACTGATAATAATTTTTTTTTATCTTTATAGGAAAGGATGATTTTTAGGAACCCATTTTCTTTTGGGTGCCTCAAAAATAGATCTATATTGTTTATCATGTTGCATAGAATTTGTCATGCTTCCTTTGGGAACCCAAATTAATTTATTCGGACTAATTTTCTTGAATGGAAAATAATGCGTTTTGTGTCCAAGTTTGCAACAAAAGTTGCATTTGCTTTGGTGTCGAACATGTAAAATGGGGCCTTTTATGAAGGTGGTTGAATTTTGGTGAGGACTTCTCACAAATCCAATTCCACTTCTTTTGGGAACGTGACCCTTGTTTGCAAGGATCATGTTCAATGACTTGTTACCAATCTCGAATTTCTTCACGGTGTCCTTAAGTAGCAAGTTTTCCTTTGGGAGAGTTTTTAAATCATGACATTTTATGCATGAGCCAAAACTATCTTGATATTCAGCTTTTAACTTATCAAAATTACAAGTAACACTATCATGCTCCTTTTTTAGCAATTTGTATTTTCTACTAATAATCTTGCATTCATCAAATAAGTCATGGAAGGCATTTAATAATTCATCAAATGATAAATTTGCATCTATTAAATTCGTTACCTCCTCTCCGATGGCCATTAAGGCGTAGTGAGTAACTTGCTCGGTGTTGGACTCCTCTTCTTCGGACGCGCTCGAGTCATCCCACGCCTTCTTCTTTGATGTTCTCTTTTTGGCTTGGGGACAATCACTCTTGTAGTGTCCCGGCTTTTTGCACTCATAGCAAATAACTTGGTCCTTCTTGGGTTCAAGTTTAATTTTTGCGTCATTCTTAAACTTGTTTCTTTTAATGAATTTTTTAAATTTTCTTGTTAGAAGTGTCAAGTCATCGTCACAGTCCTCATCACTTGAGTTTTTTCTCAAGTGGTCTTCTGAAGTTCTAAGTGTCATATCCTTCCTGTTCTTTGGAATGACGTCTTCTTGCTCTTCATGAGCTTTGCAAGTCATCTCGTAGGTCATTAATGACCCGATTAGTTCTTCAAGAGGGAAGTTTCTTAGATCTTTCGCCTCTTGAATAACAGTGACTTTAGGATCCCAACTCTTAGGAAGGGATCTTAGAATCTTATTTACGAGCTCAAAATCCGAAAAACTTTTTCCGAGTCCTTTTAGACCATTGACAACATCCGTGAAACGGGTAAACATGTCGCCAATGGTCTCACTTGGTTTCATCTAGAAAAGTTTGAAAGAATGTAACAGAAGATTGATTTTTGACTCTTTCACTCTACTTGTGCCTTCGTGAGTCACTTCGAGTGTGTGCCAAATATCAAATGTGGTTTCACAAGTCGAAACACGTTTAAATTTGTTTTTATCAAGTGCACAAAATAAGGCATTCATACCCTTTGCATTAAGAGCGAAAGCCTTCTTTCTCCAATTCATTCCAATCGATCATTGGAAGAGAAGACTTCGAAAATCCGTTTTCGACAAGATTCCAAAGTTCAAAATCCAAAGAAATAAGAAAGATCCTCATTCGGGTCTTCCAATAGGTGTAGTCCATCCCATTGAACATGGGTGGACATGTAATAGAATGGCCCTCTTGGTTTTCGGCGTATGCCCTCTCTCTTAGGTTTTAATCAGTTAGAGAGTTAAACCCCGCTCTGATACCAATTGTTAGGATCAAGAGCACTAAGAGGGGGGGGGGTGAATTAGTGCAGCGGAAAACCTTCTGCGATTAAAATCGAAACCTGCGTTCATTTGATAGAAGTGATTTGGGTAAGAAAGCCGAATTCGTAAATCACTTCAACTTTTGACTAGGAGAGATGCAGCAAAGATATGAATGCAGTTTGTAGTTATGATGGAAATCAGAATATAAGAGCAAACTGAAATACGACGTTCGTACGATAAAAGCGATTTTGGTATAAAAGCTGATTCGTAAACCACTTTAACTTGAGATAAGGTGAGATGCAGTTAAAGCAAAGATATAAAGGCAGTTTGCAGTTATAATGGAAATCAGAACGTAAGCGCAAACTGAAATACGACGTTCGTACGATAAAACTGATTTGCGTCTTACACCCCGATTCGGAAAGCACTGAACTTTGAAACACGTTCGTAAAAACACAAAAGGCAGTAAGCTATTGAGGAGGTTTGCAGTAAAGATAAGATGCTCAAACTAAATGCAAACCGAGATTTAGAGTGGTTCGGTCAATCTTGACCTACTCCACTTTTGGCTTCCTCCACCGACGAGGTCACCGACGTCAACTAGAGGCCTTCCTTCAATAGGCGTGTTAGGATCGGAGTGGCACTAAGAGGCGGGGGTGAATTAGTGCAGCGGCTTAAAACGTTGGTTTCGACAAATCTTTCATACGATAAAAATCAGAATCGGAAGTGCTTAACTTGAAAGCGTATTCGCAAAGTTTTGCAGTAAATGTAATGAGGAAATAAAGCAAGTAAGAGGGTTTGCAGTAATGTAAATAGCAGTAATGAAATGCAAACCAGAGATTACGCCGTTTTTAAAGTGGTTCGGTCAAGTGACCTACATCCACTTGCGAGGCCCCTCTTCGATGAGGCTCCCACCTTCCACTAGCAAATCTCTTGAAAGGGAAGGGTAAATACCCCTCTTACAACTTTTACAAGCGGTTCACTCTCTTACAGATTTTCAGCAAGAAAGAAGGAGGTGAACACTAGCAAATTGAAAACAAGAAAGGCAAAGACTCTTCTAAGACTTTTCTCTCAATCACTTGCTGCTTAAAAAGTTATCTTCTCAAATGAGACTTGAGGGGTATTTATCGGCCTCCAAAGGATTCAAATTTGGGCTCCAAAAAATTTGAATTCTCTTATGTTCCCGATGTTGGCGGTGCCACCGCCCAGCGCTCGGGTGCCGGACGGTGCAGCCGCCCAGCCCAGGAGGTGTCACCGCCCAGCTCTCGGGTGCTGGGCGGTGCTACCGCCCAGCCAGGCTCTCCGATTCACCAGTTTGGCTTAATTTTAAATAAGTGCATGTCCTAAAAATTGGCATGTTCCGGATGTACTTTTTCTATCTATCCTGCATCCGCCAAAATCGGCATCTGCATAAGCTAGTAGATCGAATTTTTCAGATTTTGGATACCACAATCCTAAATTTGGAGTTCCTTTAAGATACATAAATATTCTTTTAACACTCTTAAGATGAGATAATTTAGGATTAGATTGAAACCTAGCGCAAAGTCCTACACTAAACATAATATCTGGTCTAGTCGCGGTGAGGTAGAGTAGACTACCTATCATTCCCCTATATGTTTTTTTATCGAAATTTTCACTATTTTCATCCATATCTAACTTAGTCGCAGTACTCATAGGGGTATTTATTGCTTTTGAATTATCCATGTTAAATCGTTTTAACAATTCTAATGTATATTTGGATTGGTTAAGAAATATACCATCACTAAGTTGTTTGATTTGTAATCCTAAAAAGAAAGTTAATTCACCCATTAAACTCATTTCAAATTCATGACTCATACATTTGGCAACTGATTCACATAGTGATTCATCCGAAGAGCCAAAAATAATATCGTCAACATAAATTTGCATAATAAGAAAATTATTTTTAAAATATTTAATAAACAATGTAGTATCAACCTTGCCTTTGGTAAAATTATTTAAAATAAGAAAGGAACTAAGCCTTTCATACCAAGCTCTAGGAGCTTGTTTCAAGCCATAGAGAGCTTTAGTCAATTTGAATACATGATTAGGAAGAAGAGAATTTTCAAATCCGGGAGGTTGTTCAACATATACTTCTTCGGAAATAAAACCATTCAAGAAAGCACTTTTGACATCCATTTGAAATAGTTTAAAATTATTACTACTAGCATAAGCAAGGAGCATCCTTATGGCTTCTAATCGAGCCACGGGAGCGAAGGTTTCTTCGTAATCGATACCTTCTTCTTGATTGAAAACTTTGGCCACTAATCTAGCCTTGTTTCTAACCACGATACCATTTTCATCTTGCTTGTTTCTAAAGTCCCACTTAGTACCTATGACTAAGTGGTCACTTGGTCTAGGAACAAGCTTCCATACCTCATTTCTCTCAAATTGGTTCAATTCTTCTTGCATTGCAATGACCCAAAAATCATCTTTTAAGGCTTCGTCAATGCATTTAGGTTCAATTTGAGAAAGGAAAGCGGCGTTAGCACAAAAATTCTTGAAAGAAGAACGAGTTTGAATCCCTTTTGTTGTATCTCCTATAATTAGCTCCTTTAGATGAGCATCTACATACTTCCATTCTTTGGGTAAAGAAATTTCGGAAGAAGATGCATCCAAGTTGCTATTTTAAGGAGGAGGTTCATTTAAATTCAAATTATCAAAACCAAGATCATCATCAAAATCATTTTTCTTTAAATTAGAAATTTCATTAAAAACTACATGAATAGACTCTTCTATTACTAACGTTCTTTTGTTAAAAACCCGAAAAGCCTTAGAAACGGAAGAGTAACCAAGAAAGATGCCTTCATCGGATTTAGCATCAAATTTTCCTAAGACATCCCTTTCATTCAAAATAAAGCATTTACAACCGAAAACTTTAAAATAGGAAATATTTGGTTTTTTGTTATTCCACAATTCATAGGGAGTTTTTGATAAGGATGGTCTTATTAGGACTCTATTCATGATGTAGCAAGCCGTATTTACGGCTTCGGCCCAAAAATACTTAGGTAAACTATGTTCATTTAATATAGTTCTTGCCATTTCTTGTAGGTTTCTATTTTTTCTTTTAACTACTCCATTTTGTTAGGGATTCCTCGGAGTGGAGAAGTTGTGATTGTATCCATTAACTTCACAAAAATTTTGAAAGTCACGATTTTGAAATTCGCCACCGTGATCACTCCGAATTGATGAAATCATGAAACCTTTTTCGTTTTGAGTGAGTTTACAAAATTTAGAGAAGCACTTGAAGCAATCACTTTTGTGGACTAAGAAATAGGTCCAAGTGTACCTAGTATAGTCATCCACAATTACAAACGCATATTTGCTTCCTCTTAGACTTGTTGTGTCAATTGGTCTGAATAAGTCCAAATGGATCAATTGTAGTGGTCTAGTGGTGCTAATTTGATTTTTTGGTTTGAAACTAGTTTTTATTTGTTTACCTAGTTGACATGCATCACATACTTTGTCCTTAGTAAACTTCATATTTGGAATCCCTCGTACTAATTCTCTAGATGAGATATTAGATATTAGTTTCATGCTTGCATGGCCTAATCTCCTATGCCAAAACCAAGCATCATCATTTAGAGCGGAGAAGCACATTTCATTACTTAGTTCATCAAGGTTGATGGTGTAGACATTATTTTGTTTTAATGCAATCATAGTCAAGTTATTGTTTGGTTTTTCGATAATACACATATTTGATTCGAATCTAACGATATAACCTTTATCGCATAGTTGACTAATACTCAAGAGATTATGTTTCAATCCATCAACAAGTAAAACATCATCAATGGAAAAACTAAATTTGTTACCAATAGTTCCCTTGCCAATGATTTTGCCTTTGTTGTTGTCTCCGAAGGTGACGTACCCTTCTTCTTTGGTAGTGAGCATATAGAAATGAGATGGATCTCCAGTCATATGTCTTGAGCATCCACTATCGAGATACCATCTCTTGCTCCTAGCTTGTGGGTTTGTCTACAAAAGAGGATGACTTTTAGGTACCCATTTAATTTTGGATGCCTCAAAAATTGATCCACTAACTTTAGGAACCCATATTAATCTTTGTGAACTAATTTTCCTAAATGGACATTTGTAGGCAATATGTCCGGATTTGCAACAGAAGTTGCATTTCATATAAGAGGAAACACGTAATGTAGGTCCTTTTATGCAAGTGGTAGGATTTTGATGTAATCCTTTTACAAATCCAATTCCATTTCTATTTGTGACGTGACCGTTGTGTGCAAGGATCATATCTAATCCTTTGCTACCAACCTTAAACTTGTTTAAGGTTTCCTTAAGAAGCAAATTTTCATTTTTTATTGCTTCTAAATGCTCACACTTAGAGCATGGAGGAGTTTGAAGACTATCAAACTTATCTTGTAGCAAAGCATGCTCTTTCTTTAAGATACTTAACTTCTTGCTAACAGTTCTACATTCATCAAATAATTCATGAAAAGAGATAGAGAGTTCTTCAAAAGATAAATCTTCACTAAATAAATCACATACCTCTTCTCCTAAAGCCATTAGGGCGTAATGAGCAACTTGCTCGGTGTTGGACTCCTCTTCTTCGGACGCGCTTGAATCATCCCACGTTGCCTTGAGCGCCTTCTTCTTTGATGTTCTCTTTTTGGCTTGAGGACAATCGTTCTTGTAGTGTCCCGGTTTTTTGCATTCATAGAAAATCACTTGGTCCTTCTTTTGTTCAAATTTGTTTTTTGTATTATTTTTAAATTTGTTCTTTCTTAAATATTTTTTAAATTTTTGAGTCAAAAGTGCAATGTCATTGTCATTGTCCTCATCACTTGATGTTCCTTTCAAGTGGTCTTCTTGTGATTTGAGTGCAATATCCTTCCTGTTCTTTGGAAGGGGGTTCTCGAGCTCGTCATGAGCTTGACATGTCATTTCGTAGGTCATTAGAGACCCAATGAGTTCTTCAAGAGGGAATGCTTTAAGGTCTTTGGCCTCTTGAATGGCCATAACTTTTGGATCCCAACTTTTAGGGAGGGATCTTAAGATTTTAGTTACTAGTTCAAAGTTAGTAAAATCTTTACCAAGAGCTTTGAGTCCATTGATCACATCCGTAAACCGGGTGTACATGTCTCCGATGGACTCACTTGGTTTCATTCGGAAAAGTCCGTAAATCTGTTTTCAACAATAGTCTAAAGCTCGAAATCCATAGAAATGAGGAAGATCCTCATCCGAGTCTTCCAATAAGTATAATCCGACCCATTAAACAAGGGTGGACGTGTGATATAATGACCCTCATTCATGCCGGAGTAAGCCATCTCTCTTGGGTATTAAACCAAATATGAGAGTGAGCCTAGCTCTGATACCAATTGTTAGGATCGGAGCGGCACTAAGAGGGGGGGGTGAATTAGTGCAGCGGCTTAAAACGTTGGTTTCGACAAATCTTTCGTACGATAAAAATCGGAATCGGAAGTGCTTAACTTGAAAGCGTATTCGCAAAGTTGTGCAGTAAATGTAATTAGGAAATAAAGCAACTAAGAGGGTTTGCAGTAATGTAAATAGCTGTAATGAAATGCAAACCAGAGATTACGCTGTTTTTAAAGTGGTTCGGTCAAGTGACCTACATCCACTTGCGAGGCCCCTCTTCAATGAGGCTCCCACCTTCCACTAGCAAATCTCTTGAAAGGGAAGGGTAAATACCCCTCTTACAACTTTTACAAGCGGTTCACTCTCTTACAGATTTTCAGCAAGAAAGAAGGAGGTGAACACTAGCAAATTGAAAACAAGAAAGGCAAAGACTCTTCTAAGACTTTTCTCTCAATCACTTGCTGCTCAAACAGTTGCCTTCTCAGCTGAGACTTGAGGGGTATTTATAGGCCTAAAGAGGATTCAAATTTGGGCTCCAAAAAATTTGAATTCTCTTATGTTCCCGATGCTGGCGGTGCCACCGCCCAGCGCTCGGGTGCTGGACGGTGCAACCGCCCAGCCCAGGAGGTGTCACCGCCCAGCTCTCGGGTGCTGGGCGGTGCTACCGCCCAGCCAGGCGGTGCCACCGCCTGGCTCTCTGATTCACTGGTTTGGCTTAATTTTAGCCCAAACCAAATCTGACTTTGGGCCCAGTTGGCCCCTAACCAGGATATAGGATTATCTCTTAATCCTAATCCTAATTACAAGTGAACTACATAACAAAAAAAAAAAACGTCCTAAGCAAGTTTTCAACCGCGAACGTCGAGTCTTGTTCCGGCGAGCTTTCCGACGAATTTCTTCCGACGTACTCCCTGCAAGCTCCCGATCTTGTGATGACTTTAACGAGTAGCCGAGCCTTCTCGGTGATCTCCGTGAACCTCCGACGATCTCTTCGGCGAACTTCCAAAAATTCCGATAGGTTCCCGATTTCTTCTCGGTTGGTTCCGGCAGCATCTCCGACGATTCTTCGGACTCTTAAACGTCCATCGATCTTGACTCCGGTATTCTTGCTTTGTGTTTTCTGGTTATCGTAGTTAATCCTGCACACTTAACTCAATAATATGGATTAGATCAATTAACCCATCAATTTATTTTATCATCAAAATCCGAGATTCAACAAGGCGAAGGCCAACCACCCTTTTACAGTTTCACTCCTTTTGACGGGCTTAGGAGACAACCCTTACAGACTTTTCTCTCCTTTCTTTATAACTCAGAACTTGGAATAAATGAGGGAGAAGAACTTTTGGCCTTTACAACAATTTTGAGCTCTAAGAATCACAGAAAAAAATCAAGATTTCGGTGTAAGTTCATGCCCTTTCAGTGCTGAATGGGTGGGGTATTTATAGGCCCCAATCCAGTTCAAATTTGGAGCTTAAAACTGTCAATTCCCGGAATTCCGGGATCAGGCGGTTGCACCTCCTGACTGGAGCGGTTGCACCGCCTGGCAGAGCTCGAAGACTGAGCCTCTGGGTGGTGCCACCTCCTGTCAGGGGTGGTTGCACCTCCTGCCAGAGCTCGAAGACCAAGCTCAGGCAGTGCAACCTCCTACCTTGGGCGGTTCAACCGCTTGGCATAAATCAGGGTCCGAATGGGTTGATCCATTCGGCCCAATTTGGGTTTTTCAGGGGCCCAATTGCCCCAAGATTAAGTTAATGGGATCACCTCCCATTTCCAACTTAATCATTGTGCTAACTACGATATTCCCTAAGATATTTACTGCAACTTGCTCCGACGCGTCAATCGCTTCTTCCGGCGAGCTTCCGGCGAACTTCCGTCGATCATCCGATGAACCCTCGGTGATGCTCCTGCGGACTTCCGGCAAACTCCTGGACTTGCGACAATTCACTTGGCGAGTTCTGACGAGCTTCTTTGGCAAGCTTATGGACTTCTCGGATTTGTTCCCGCAGAACCTCCAACGACTGTCCGAACTTCCGTCGAACTCTCGAACTCCCAACATGATCATTGTCTTGACTCCGGCGCAACTCCTACTGCATGTCTTACTTTCATCGTAGTTAATCCTGCACACTTATCTCAACATATAGATTAGATAACAAATGACAATTGACTTCATCATCAAAATCTGAGATTCAACAACCCATACGGTTTCTACTCGAGTCTCGCTCTAATCGGATTCTCCCAGAGAACTCTTTCTCTCTCAACCCGAATGACCCTAGCCAGGGATTTGTCTGAGCAAGAACACATGGGATATTCCTCTCATGACGCCGAGAGTGGATGATCCTCTATCGACACTCAATAGCCATCGTAAGGTCGACTACCACTCCCAATGACCAGCTGTACTAGATCTAGGACAGCCAAACCTATAAGTCTGGTATCAAAGAGTGGAGCACTCATACAAGACATCCTTGGTGTCTCAAGTCTAAGGACCAAATATACCACTAGGACTACGGAATCGATGTCTGACAATAAGGCATCATCAACCATCCAGCATTCCGTAAGCGATCAATCAGTGAACTCATTCTCCAATGAGCACCTGTATTGTATCCCTAGTGTCCCTACACGAGCAGCTATGAGACCAACTGCAACCATCATATGGACGGGTATACAGCACACCAGTCTTTCCGGTTATCACGATGTCCCTCTCGAGTAACCTATGACCGGGATTATTTAGGATATGTGTTTACAGGTGAATCGATCTCATTATCGTGATCTCATCACGATCCGATTCCCATTGCACAAATCCAAGGACATCACAATATATATATATGCATTTATGCAATAGTTATAAAGTGATATACACCAAAATATAATAAGCAAAAATATTCTATATCAAGTCACACGTGCCATCACTCACGTGATTGGCATGCTGGGCACCTATGACTAGCAATCTCCCACTTGACCTAAAGCCAATCACCTATGTGTCTGATCCACATCAGACCCCTGTGACGCTCAAAGACAATCTGAGACAACGGCTTTGTCAGTGGATCTGCAATGTTATCTTCGGATGAAACTTTTTCCACTACTACATCTCCTCGGGTTACGATCTCTCTGATAAGCTGGAACCTCCTCAGAACACTTCTGATGAGACCCGGGTTCCCTTATTTGAGTAATCACCCCATAGTTGTCGTAATATAAGGAAGTCGACTTCTCGCTATCCGGAACGACACCCAAATCTGTGATGAACATCTTCAACCAGACTCCCTCCTTTGCTACATCTGATGCAGCAATGTACTCTGCCTCTGTGGTGAGTCAGCAGTAGTATCTTGCTTGGAACTCTTCCAGCACACTGCTCCTCCATTCAAGGTGTACACATACCCTGAATTCGACTTGCTATCATCGACATCAGACTGAAAACTTAAGTCAGTGTAGCCTTCAACCTTAAGGCTATTACCTCCATATACTAGTAAAAGATCCTTAGTCCTTCTCAAGTACTTAAGGATACACTTTACTGCTTTCCAGTGCTCCAAGCCTAGATCCACCTGATACCTGCTCGTGACACTCAGAGCATGCGCTATATCAGGCCTAGTACATAGCATGACATACATGATAGACCCTATTGCTGAGGCATAAGGTATCATATTCATGTTCGCCCTTTCTTCTGGAGTCTTTGGGGACATACTCGTAGAAAGCGATATCCCATGTCTCATCGGTATGAGACCTCTCTTGGAATTTTCCATGCCAAACCTTTTGACAATGGTTTCTATGTACCTCGACTGGGACAAGCCAAGCATCCTCTTGGATCTATCTCTATAGATTCTAATCCCCAAGATATAGGATGCTTCCCCTAAGTCCTTCATGGAGAAGTGTCTAGATAATCAAGCCTTTACTGTGGATAGCATTCCTACGTCGTTCCCAATGATGAGGATGTCATCCACATATAACACCAAAAAGGTGATAGCGCTTCCACTTACCTTTCTGTACACACAAGGCTCATCTTCGTTCTTAACGAAGTCATAAGATCTGATTACCTCATCAAATCTTATGTTTCAACTTCGGGAAGCTTGCTTTAGTCCATAAATGGATCTAAGCAACCTACACACCTTATCTGGGCAGTTCTTGGACACGAATCCCTCAGGTTGCATCATATACACCTCCTCCTCGAGGTTCCCATTGAGGAATACGGTTTTCACATCCATCTTCCAGATCTCATAATCATAGTGTGCTGCAATAGCCAATAGAATTCTGATGGATTTTAGCATTGCTACGGGTGAGAAGGTTTCATCGTAGTCAACACCTTGCCTTTGACAATACCCCTTAGCCACTAGCCTTGCTTTATAGGTCTCTACCTTTCCATCTACTCCGATCTTTTTCTTAAAGATCCACTTGCAACCGATGGGTACAATACCTTCGGGCGCATCAACTAGGTTCCAAACCTTATTAGAGTACATAGAATCCATCTCAGAATTCATGGCTTCTTGCCACTTCCCGGAGTCTATACTCATAATAGCCTCCTCATAGGTCTGAGGATCAATATCCTCAACATCATCTCCTCTAATATGTCCCACATATCCTTCAGGAGGATGGGATACTCTATCAGACCTGCGTAAAGTTGAAACTTGTGTATTAGGTACCTGAACATACTCGGGCTGTAGAGTGGTGCTTGAGCTTGGTTCTCCAACCTCGTTCAACTCTATCATTCTCCCACTGTCTCCGCTCAACCTTGGGTTAATTCAAAATCCATTGAAATTAGGAAGATCCTCATTCTTGTCTTTCAATATGTATAATTCGTCCCATTGAACATGGGCGAATGTGTAATTGAATGGGCACTAAGAGGGGGGGTGAATTACTACAGCGAAAAACTTTCACGAATTCAAAAAATTATTTGTTTCGTTTAAAACTGATTCCGACGGTAATGGTTTCGATTCAATCTATTTCGAAGAGAATTTGAACTTAAAAGCTTTCAAAAAGGAACAAGAGAAGATTAAGGAGGTTTACTGTAAAGTAAATTATAGAAATGAAAAGCAAACCAGAATTTTAGAGTGGTTCAATCAACGTGACCTACATCCACTTTCGGATTCCTCCTCCGATGAGGTCTCCGGTGTCCACTAAAGGCCTTCTTTCAATAGGTGAAGACCAACCCTTTTACAATGCTTTCTCCTTTTTACGGGTTTTAGAGAGAACCCTTACAAGTCTCATTTCCTTTCTTGAATGATCTCAACACTTAGAAAGGGAGGAGGAGATCTCTAGCACTTGTTTACAATACTTTTTGCACCCCAACAACTCAAGATTATCTCAATGTTTTTCAAGCCCTTTCATGCAGAAAATGATGGGGTTTTTATAGGCCCTAATGGCTTCAAAATTGGAGCCAAAAAGTGTCACATCCTCGAAATCCGGGGTACTGGCGGTACCACCATCGTTATTGGGTAGTACTGCCGCCGCTGATATGACCCTGGGTGGTACCACCGCCGAACAGGGGTGGTACCACCATTGGCAGCACTAGTGCAGGTGGCCCATTGCCCAGGAATCCAGGGGCACTGCTTTCCAGGTGGTGCCACCGTCGACCATGTTTTCAAAGTCCTAGTTGGGCCTTAAATCCATCCCAAACCAGCCCAACTTAGGGCCAGTTGGCCCCAAATTAAGTTAGTGGGATTATCTCCTAATCCTAACTTAATTTATACTCTAACTACGATAATTAAGACATGTTTACTGCACTTCTTGTCCCGGTGCGTCAATTACTCTTTTGGTGAGCTTCCGGCGTACTTCCGGTGAACATCCGATGAACTCTCGACAATGCTCCGATGGACTCTCGGCAAGCTCCTGGACTTTGTGACAATCTTCTTGGTGAGTTCCGACGAGCTTCTATGGCAAGCTCTTGGACTTCTCGGTTGGTTCCCGCAGAAATTCCGACGAATGTCCGGACTTCCGATGAACTCTCGAACTCCCAATGTGATCTTGATCTTGACTCTGGCACAACACCTGCTTCATGTCTTACTGCTATCGTAGTTAATCCTGCACACTTTTCTCAACATATAGATTAGATCAAACAAATTACAAGTGACTTCATCATCAAAATCTGAGATTCAACAATGACTAGCAGTTCGATGGCTAGAGTTTGAGGGAGAAGAGCCCTCGGTAGAGGAGGCAGATGGCGAGGAAGTCTTCGGTTGGCGAGGGAGTAGCAGTTTGAAACAGGGGAAGGTTGCTTGATGAAGAACTAAGAAGGGGCACAACGGCACAGTGCCCTTTTGCTTAAAACTCCGAGGTAGCAGTTCGATGTCGCCGGATTGACTAAATCCATTGTGCTGTGTTGATGGCTACAGATCTGTGAGCAATGTGAGAGATCGACAATGTCAAGATATGTCCGATGGCCAACTTTAGAGTCAAGGAGAACGGCTCCATGGACGTCGCTCCACACACGTCCACCGCCTATCTCGATCCCTATTGTTGGGATGCAAGATTAGTTGTTGAGGGAGAATAGGGAGATTGAGGTAGAGAGTGATTGGAGCAGTGATATGCGGTGGTTGGCGAGGAAGAAAAGGCAGCACTTTGCTTGAATGTGACCAAATCTAGGGTAGGGAATACTGTTGGAGGAGGAGGCGTAGATGGAGAGCAACACCGGCGAGTGCAACGCTAGAGGCGCCGCAACGGTGAAATCAGGGCAGGGGGGAAGGCAGCGATTGTTGAAGAGGAAGCTGTGGTGGCGTGGCTGGGCAAAAATTCGCGAAATAGAAAATCACGTGTGAGATAGATTGTGTTGCCTAGGGAGATCGTATATCCATGAATCCCTACAGATCTCTTTGAGAGGGTAAAGGAGGTCAAGCGCCCTCCTCTCTAGCGGTGATCCACACAGTAGGGCTGCAATGATGCTCCTCAAAACTCCAAACCTGCTTTGAGATGGAGAGGGGGAGGAGAATAGGAGAGAAAGCAAAAATCTCTAGCCTATAAACTATTGAAACCCTCCTATTTATAGAGGTCCCTTATCAACTTAACCCTAATGGATCCTCCTATATTGGGTATTGAATCTCCATCCAACTACCCAAGCCTCTTAGATTAGTGGATCTCTATCTAATAATCTTTCATGGGCTCTTATTAGATCTCATCCATAGGATCCAATAATTTAGGGGCTTATTAGATATCCAATAAGATAGGGGCTCCGGCGGATATCTTATATCCCAACCTTTACACATCGCAATGCCTACCATATATGTGTGACCCTCTATGCCTAATATCGAGCTGGCCGTGAGTCATACCTGTCAGAACTCTATTAGAACCCTTGCAGATTCTAAACTTGGGGTTGATCTCTTTAGGGGATCGGCCTCCTTGGAACTCTATAGGGGTTCCTCCCTCCAAGTTGCTGCTCAAAGGCTACAGAAAAGATTCATCTATTGCTTATGAAAAGAGGTGGAATACATGACTATTTATAGGGCTTCTAAACCCTAACTCCTAATAGGACTCTTACTTAAGACTCCTACTTCTAACCAACTCCTAAAAAGACTCCTACTCAAGACTCCTACTTCTAACCAACTCCTAATAGGACTCCTACTCAAGACTCCTATTCCTTTACAACTCCTTATTCTTCTCTAAGAAATAACCTCCTAACCCTAGCCGGCCACTTCACCTCTTTAATAGGGGTCGGCTTAGGTCAGTTTTACATGAATGTCCCTCTCAATTAGGACTCTCCTAGCTAGAGTCCTAACAAACCCGCCCTCTTCAAATCAGCCTTGTCCTCGAGGCTGACGATTCATGAATTTTGAGAATTTGATCTTCAAGTTATCATAGTTCTCCCAAGTGGCATCTTTTGTTAGTAGGTTTGCCCACTGTATTAGCAATTCAGTTGTGGATCGTTGTCGTCGAGTCACGATCCGTCGATCAATAATAACACTTAGCTGAGTCAGAAGTTCTCCTTGGGTAGTCATATTTGGTGGTGTTGAATCTCGTATTTTAATGATGAAACCACTTGATATGTGTTTATGATTTAAATTGCATTTTGAGTGATGCAGGTCTACTCGATCAGGATTAGACAATTAACGCAGGAGGAATTGACGTTGCGCCGGAAGATATTGGATGGCTGAATGCTTCGGATATCGGGCATCGGGCCAAGGAGAGCGAAATTGTGCCAAGGATATCGGGGTTGCGGAGGTCAACCGCCGATTGGGCAACAAGCCGCAAGAGAGGACGATGCACCGAAGAATCGGACGAAGTGCCAACCAATGACGTGCCGGGCAACAGAATGTCAATTCGCGTTGTAATAATTGCCTAGATCGGAGTTGAGTTTTGGTTTGTGTGTGCAGGATTAACTACGATAACGATGAACACATAAAGCGAAACAAAGTGCTGGAGTCAAGCGCGAAGGATTCGTTGGAAGTTCGAGAGTTCGACGGAAGTCCGAAGGTTCGTCGGGAATGCTGCCGGAACTAGCCGAGAATGAGTAGGGAGCTTGCCAAAGGGTTTTTCGGAAGCTTGCCGGAAGGTTCGTTGGAAGTTTGCGGAGCTCACCGAGAAAGATCGGAGCTTATCGAAGAAGCTCGTTGGAACTCGCCAAGATCAAATCGTGAAGTCTAGGAGCTTGCCGGGAGTCCGCAGAATGGTTTCCGAGAGTTTATCGGAAGACCGTCGGAAGTTCGTCGGAAGCTCGCCGGAAGAAGTCTTGACTTACGGACTTTGTAATAGCTTAGAAAATGTCTTTAAATTCGTAGTTAGCATATTAATTAGGGTTAGGATTAGGTGTTAATCCTATAAACCAAGTAGGGGCCAATTGGGCCCGAGTTCGGACTGGTTTGGGTCAAGTTTGGAGCCCAACCAGTGAGCTGATTTGGCCTAGGCAGTGGCACCGCCTAGGCTGGGTGGTGGCACCGCCCAACACCCGAGAGCTGGGTGGTGACACCTCTTGGGCTGGGCGGTTGCACCGCCCAGCACCCGAGCGCTGGGAGGTGGCACCGCTTGGTTGGGCGGTGGCACCGCCAACATCGGGAACATAAGAGAATTCAAATTTTTGGAGCCCAAATTTGAATCCTCTTGAGGCCTATAAATACCCCTCAAGTCTCAGCTGAGAAGGCAACTGTTTGAGCAGCAAGTGATTGAGAGAAAAGTCTTAGAAGAGTCTTTGCCTTTCTTGTTTTCAATTTGCTAGAGTTCTCCTCATTCTTTCTTGCTGAAAATTTGTAAGAGGTTGAACTACTTGTAAAAGGTTGTAAGAGGGGTATTTGCCCTTCCATTTCAAGAGATTTGCTAGTGGAAGGTGGGAGCCTCATCGAAGAGGGGCCTCGTAAGTGGATGTAGGTCATTTGACTGAACCACTCTAAAATCGACGTAATCTCTGGTTTGCATTTCATTATTGCTATTTACATTACTGCAAACCTTCTTACATGCTTTAGTTCCTTATTACCTTTGCTGCACAACTTTAAGAATACACTTTCAAGTTTAGCTTTTCAAGTTCCATTCTTATCGTACGAAAGATTTGTCGAAACCGAAGTTTTAATCCGCTGCACTAATTCACCCCCCCCCTCTTAGTGCCGCTCCGATCCTAACAATTGGTATCAGAGCAAGGCTCACTCTCATATTTGGTTTAATACCCAAGAGAGATGGCTTACTCCGGCATGCAAGAGGGACACTCTATCACACGTCCACCTATGTTTAATGGGTCGGATTACACGTATTGGAAGACCCGTATGAGGATCTTCCTCATTTCTATGGATTTCGAGCTTTGGACTATTGTCGAAAACGGATTTCAAAAATCTTCTCTTCCGATGAACGAATGGAATGAATCGGAGAAGAAGGTTTTTGCCTTAAACGCAAAGGCTATGAATGCCTTGTTTTGTGCTTTGGACAAAAATGAGTTCAATCGGATTTCAACGTGCGAAACGACTTTTGATATTTGGCGAACACTTGAAATCACGCACGAGGGAACTAGTAGAGTCAAAGACTCGAAAGTTAACATTTCAATACATGATTTCGATCTTTTTCGAATGAAGCCAAGCGAAACCATTGTTGACATGTACACCCGTTTTACGAATATCGTCAATGGTTTACAAGCTCTTGGCAAATGTTTCTCGAATTTTGAACTTGTTAGTAAAGTTTTACGATCACTTTCTAAAGCTTGGGAATCAAAAGTAACGGCAATACAAGAAACAAAAGATTTAAATATTTTTCCACTTGAAGAACTTATCGGCTCATTGATGACATATGAAATGGTGCGCAATGCACATGATGAACACAATGAACACTTGGACCACCTTCCAAAGAACAGGAAGGATTTGGAACTCCGGACAAATAAATACCACTTGAGCGATGACTCAAGTGATGAGGACAATGATGAACTTGAACTTCGAACACTAACTCTTAATAAGTTCATTAAACAAAAATCTAAAATAAACAATGAACTTGAACGGAGGAAGAGGCCAAAGAAGAGGAAGGCAACCAAGGATGAATCAAGAACTTCCAAAGGTGAAACGGAGAATTGGGCTTTGACGGGCTTCGACTACAAGGTAAGTAACTCAACTATCTTGAATTATTTTGAAATTACTTGATGTTTTCCATGATGTATTTTCTCTTTTCTTTTGAATAATTATTTTTCTTGAAAATTGTATGTTTTATGTTAATAGAATAAAATGTTAGATTTAAATAATCATATATATGTGCTTGAGAAGCAAGAATGTGTATTTTGATGATTTCCATATTAACTTTCAATGACGATGCATGGTTTTTATATGGAAGGCTTGTTGATATTTTTTGTAAACCTTGTCTTTGGTTTTCAAACATGATGTATGTTTTTGACATAAGAACAAAACTTGAGCATGCTAATATAAAGTCAATCATATAAATTAAAACTAAAGAAGTTTTAGTTATCTATAAGAATCATTCAAAATTATGTTCAATAAAACCATTGCATAATGATGTAATGAAAATATTAAACATTTTGAAACCATGTTTGAGTGTCATGCATAATGATCATGCTTAATAAATTTCAAATTATGCATATGAATCTTGTGATTTATGGATTATTGATTTTTACCATAATGAAAGTGCCTTATTAACCTTTGTTATAATAAATCTTACACTTTCGGTTTTAAACATTATACATGTTTTTATTTGGTATAAGTGAAATAAAATCACATGAATTGAAACAACTAAAAAGAGGAAAATATTTTTTCCTTGAAAATTTATTTTTCTCTATCCTATTGATCTTCATGTTTATTATGATAAATCTATGTATACCATTTTGAATCTCTTGAAAGTAATGTTGATATTTTGATGATTTTGATGATTTAAATTTGAAATAAGTTTTATCAAAATCATGATATTGATTTCTTGGAATAACATGAGATTACCTTTGATGATCATTTTGATTCATGGAATTTTAGATTCATGACTTGGTCTTACATTTGTTTATGAGATGGTTGAAATCTTTGTACGTTTGAATTCTTCCCTTCTCCTTTCAATTTATGCATGTTATATGTTAAAGATTTAAAATCATGTTTTGGTATCATGCATATCTAAGAAATATTGATGTGACAAATTGAATAAGTTGAAAATGAATGATGATTTTTCTCTTGAATATAACTTGTGATATTTTTTTTATATAAATCATCATTTTGATTTCTCGACATTTGATACATGAGATTTTATTATAAATCAAAATTTCTCATTAATCGATCTTCTACGATTTTACTTGATATTCTCTTGAGAGGAGATTTTCTAAATAAATCATGATTTTTTCTTGTGAGTTCTTGGAGTTATTACTTGATTTTTCTTTTAAAACAAGATCTCTTTTTTGTACTCCTATGATTTTTCTTGATATTTTATTTAAAGAAGATATTTACTATATGAATCATGTCTTTTGGTATTCAAATGATTTTATCCTTCATGACATGATTTCTTTGTATTTACGGCTTGCATGGCTTGAAATGTTTTGGTATAATGCATGCAATGATGAAATATTCATAAAGTTAAAATGATGTAAGCAATACTTATGATAATGATGTACATGATGTATTTATTACATATGATGTGTATCATGAATGCTTTAAATGATGAATGTTTGGTATCATGATCAACATGTTGATAAATGCTTAAAAATTTTAATGTTTGAGTATCATGTATGATATGCTTATTAATGATGATTGATTTATTTTTCGATATCATGCATATAAGATTTTTTAAAAATGTGCATATTCTAATTTGAAAATATGATGATGCACCAATAAGATTTATACTTACCTTTGTCATAATTGATGTAAAGGGTCTTCCCTTCTTTTTGACAATGACAAAGGGGGAGATAGCTAGCTTGCACAAGTCAAGAAAATGCAAAAATTTGCTTACCTTCTTGCACATCTAAAGAAAAGATACAAATGTAACACTTGCCAAATTATTTGCTTGCCTCATGTAAAACATGGTCCCTTGCTAGTTTGGTATTTTGCTAAGGAAGCAAAAATGACACTTCTCAAAAGAGAAGAAAAAGCTTACCATCTTGAACATCTTTAATATGCTAGCTAGCATGATGTACAATTTGCTATCTTGAACATTGCAAAGAAATACTATCATGCACATTGCAAGGAAAAGCAAATATGCCAACTTGCACATCTTTAAATTTTGCTAGCTTGTATGTGGCAAAACTTGCTCACTTTTTCAAACACTTTGCTAGCTTGCACTTTATAAAGGAAGTGAAAAATAGCACTTCTCAAAAGAGAAGAAAGAACTTACTATCTTGAACATCATAAAAATTGCTACCTTGCATAATGTAAAATTTACTAAGATCACTATCTCAAAAGAGTTGCTATCTCAAAAGAAGCAAATGTGCTATCTTGCCTATCTCAAAATACAAAACAAGCTAACTTGTTACGGAAGCAAAATTGCTAGCTCAAACATTGCAAAGGAAACAAAAATTTGCTAGCTTGCAACTTGCATATCATGAAAATTGCTAGCTTGTAGTCTAAAGAGAAGCAATTAGTTGTTATCTCAAGAAAAGCAAACATGCTAAACTTACACATCTTTAATTGCTAGATTGCATGATGATAAAATTTTATACTATGTTTTTCATGCAATGCATGGAACTTTTTATCTCTAAACACATAAGAGTAGGAACTTCTCCTTTTTGTTGATGACAAAGGGGGAGAAGTATGATGACATGACATGTTATGCAAAAGTTTATGATGACATGTTGCTTGGATTCTTGAATCCAAGAGTTTCTATCAATAAGCCATATTGATAGGGGGAGTTTGTTTAAACTCCGGAAGTTAAGGTTAACTCCGTCATCAAGTGGTTGTCATCATCAAAAAGGGGGAGATTGTTGAATCTCGTATTTTGATGATGAAACCACTTGATATGTGTTTATGATTTAAATTGCATTTTGAGTGATGCAGGTCTACTCGATCAGGATTAGACAATTAACGCAGGAGGAATTGACGTTGCGCCGGAAGAGATCACGTCAGGATATTGGATGGCTGAATGCTTCGGATGTCGGGCATCGGGCCAAGGAGAGCGAAATTGTGCCAAGGATATCGGGGTTGCGGAGGTCAACCGCCGATTGGGCAACAGGCCGCAAGAGAGGACGATGCACCGAAGAATCGGACGAAGCGCCAACCAATGACGTGCCGGGCAACAGAATGTCAATTCGCGTTGTAATAATTGTCTAGATCGGAGTTGAGTTTTGGTTTGTGTGTGCAGGATTAACTACGATAACGATGAAGACATAAAGCGAAACAAACTGCTGGAGTCAAGCGCGAAGGATTCGTTGGGAGTTCGAGAGTTCGACGGAAGTCCGAAGGTTCGTCGGGAATGCTGCCGGAACTAGCCGAGAATGAGTAGGGAGCTTGCCAAAGGGTTTTTCGGAAGCTCGCCGGAAGGTTCGTTGGAAGTTCGCGGAGCTCACCGAGAAAGATCGGGGCTTACCGAAGAAGCTCGTTGGAACTCGCCAAGATCAAATCGTGAAGTCTAGGAGCTTGCCGGGAGTCCGCAGAATGGTTTCCGAGAGTTTATCGGAAGACCGTCGGAAGTTCATCGGAAGCTCGCCGGAAGAAGTCTTGACTTACGGACTTTGTAATAGCTTAGAAAATGTCTTTAAATTCGTAGTTAGCATGTTAATTAGGGTTAGGATTAGGTGTTAATCCTATAAACCAAGTAGGGGCCAATTGGGCCCGAGTTCGGACTGATTTGGGTCAAGTTTGGAGCCCAACCAGTGAGCTGATTTGGCCTAGGCGGTGGCACCGCCTAGGCTGGGCGGTGGCACCGCCCAGCACCTGAGAGTTGGGCGGTGACACCTCTTGGGCTGGGCGGTTGCACCGCTCAGCACCCGAGCGTTGGGCGGTGGCACCGCTTGGTTGGGCGGTGGCACCGCCAACATCGGGAACATAAGAGAATTCAAATTTTTGGAGCCCAAATTTGAATCCTCTTGAGGCCTATAAATACCCCTCAAGTCTCAGCTGAGAAGGCAACTGTTTGAGCAGCAAGTGATTGAGAGAAAAGTCTTAGAAGAGTCTTTGCCTTTCTTGTTTTCAATTTGCTAGAGTTCTCCTCATTCTTTCTTGCTGAAAATTTGTAAGAGGTTGAACTACTTGTAAAAGGTTGTAAGAGGGGTATTTGCCCTTCCATTTCAAGAGATTTGCTAGTGGAAGGTGGGAGCCTCATCGAAGAGGGGCCTCGCAAGTGGATGTAGGTCATTTGACTGAACCACTCTAAAATCGACGTAATCTCTGGTTTGCATTTCATTATTGCTATTTACATTACTGCAAACCTTCTTACATGCTTTAGTTCCTTATTACCTTTGCTGCACAACTTTAAGAATACACTTTCAAGTTTAGCTTTTCAAGTTCCATTCTTATCGTACGAAAGATTTGTCGAAACCGAAGTTTTAATCCGCTGCACTAATTCACCCCCCCCCTCTTAGTGCCGCTCCGATCCTAACAGGTGGGTGGCTTTGGGCTATCTCCAAGCACCTATTTACAACTCCTGTCTAGCCGTCGGTTTGTGGGTGATATGCCATACTCCTTTTCAATTTAGTACCCTGCACATGGAATAGCTTTGTCCAAAATCTGCTCGTGAAGATGCAAGTAAAATTTATCAAAAGCACAATACGTCCCTTATAGTTTTGAATCCCAATTGTAATGAGCCATGGGGCTTGGTGCTTCCTCCAATTTTTTTATAATCTTACTAGTCTCTGAATCTTCCTGCCATTGCATATTAATATCCTCAAGAAAGTCGCTGGTCGGAAGTGAAATGGCCGAAACTTCAACTTGCTCGGGTAGCTACGAAAGCGCATCTGCAAGAACATTCTCTTTCCCCTTTTTGTAAGTTATTTCATAATCAAATCCAAGAAGTTTTGTTACCCATTTTTGCTACTCAGGGGATGATATCTTTTGCTCCAAAAAGTACTTGAGGCTTTTATGGTCGGTTTTAATTTGAAATCGTTGACCAATCAAGTAGGGTCTCCACCTCGTTGCTGCGCGCACAATGGCGAGCATCTCCTTATCATATGTTGACTTATTTTGATGGGAGGGAGATAATGTCTTGCTAGTATATGTGAGTGGTCAACCATCTTGTATGAGAATTGCTCTAATTCCGACTCCAGATGCGTCGGCCTCAATAATGAAGGGTCGGTTGAAATCTGGTAGTGTTAACACCGGCGTCGTCGTCATGGCTGCCTTAAGTTTGTCGAAGGCAGCGGAGGCTCTATCTAACCATTGGAAGACATCTTTTTCCAGTAAGAAAGTAAGTGGTGCATTGATCTTCCCATAGTCCTTAACAAATTTTCAGTAGTAGCCCGTTAGTCCAAGGAACCCACATAGTAATTTCACGTTTGTAAGTTTCGGCTAGCCTTGCATTGCCTCAATTTTTGTTGGGTCTACCGCCACTCTTTCTGATATTATATGCCCAAGGTACTCTACTTTTTGCTGGAGAAAGCTGCACTTTGGTTGCTTAACAAAAAGAGTATTCTCCCGAAGGATCGTCAAAACAATCCGTAAATGCTGAAAGTAAGTCTCAAGAGAAGGGCTGTAAACGAGAATATCATCAAAAAATACCAACACAAATTTACGAAGAAAGCTCCGAAAAATATCATTCATGAGACTTCGAAAGGTTGAAGGAGCATTAGTGAGTCCAAAAGGCATTAATAAGAATTCATAATGGCCATCATGTGTGCGAAATGCAGTTTTTGGAATGTCATCGTCACATACCCGAATTTGGTGGTAACCGGATCAAAAGTCCAACTTTGTGAAGAGTCAAGCTCCTTTCAATTCATCAAGAAGTTCATCCACCACTGGTATTGGGTACTTGTCCTTTATGGTGATCCCATTTAAAGCTTGGTAGTCGATGCACATCCGCCAAGTTCCGTCCTTCTTGCGTACAAGTAGCACCGGTGAGGAATAGGGGCTGCAACTTGGCCGAATCACCCCTGTTTCAAGCATCTCCTTTACGATCTTTTCAATTTCATCTTTCTGGAGGTGAGGATATTGGTACGGTCAAGTGTTCACTGGTGGCTTGCCTGGAAGGATTGGAATTCGATGATCATGTTGCCGAAAAGGAGGAAGACCGCGCGGTTCAGCAAATATATCGGCAAATTCAGTAAGCAATTGGGCAAGATTTTGATCTTCAATTTCTATTTTCTTCTCTTTTGGTTGCGGTTGGAGATGCATCAAAAATCCACTATTTATCTTGTGCAAAACTTTCTCCATTCGTTGGGTCGAAACGGTGGTTACGTTGCTTCCGCGCTACCCGCGTAGGATGATCTGTTTGCCCTTACAGTAGAATTTCATAATTAATTTAGATAAGTTCCAAGAGACATCACCTAGTGTAGTCAACCATTCTATGCCAAGCATGGCCTCATAGTCATCGATTGGTAGGAGGAAGAAATCGGTGATAATTTCTTTGTCTTGTAGTAATAGTTTCACCAGCAGGCATCTTTGGTCGCACTTTAGGATTCTGTCGTCGACAACCTTTACATCGAACTTGCTGCAGCCTTCAATATGCAGTGCCATCCGAGCAGCAACCTTACTATTCAGGAAGTTATTAGTGCTGCCCATGTCGATGAGAACAGTGATCGGCTGTTGTTTGAGAAGGCCTTCAACTTTCATCATTTGCGGGTTTGAGTAGCCGGCTAGTGCGTGTACCGTAATGTCGGTCAGCTGTGGCTCTTCTTCTATATCTTCTTCTTCATGTTCAAGGCTCTTTTCTAGATGTTTAATAACCTCTTCTTCTACTAGTTCAATCATAAGAAGTCTGCCTTTTTTAAAACGATGCTCGCGGCTCCACGACTCGTCGCAATGCCAACATAACCCCTTCGCATATCGCTCCCGAAGCTCTTTTCTTGTTAACCTCTTTGGTGTAGGGACTTGGTCAACAGTAGGGGGAGTTGAGGGCTTCAATATTACTGGTTGAGGAGTGACCCTAGTCTTCCGAGCTTCATGGTTCAATTGCTCCTCTTGATGTCGTGTGAAAGAGATGGCTGCCATAAGCGTATACGGTTATCGCGCTTTAACTTCTCCTCAGATCTCCGGCTTCAAGCCCTCAACGAAGGTCCTCAATAGCTATTTTTGAGACTAATCACGAGTTTGATTAGATAACCTTTTAAACCTGGTTTGGTACTCCTGAATGGTGGAGGTTTGTCGGATCTTTGCTAGTTGTTCGTCAATATTCTCGTAATCTGTTGGTCTGAAGCGGATCAACAGTCCTTCTTTGAATTATCGCCGTGAAAGGACTCCATAAGTATATTCAAACCAGTCAAACCATTGTATAGCATCCTCTTCAAAATGTATAGCTGCAATTTTCACCATAGATGCATCCGCGGTTTTGTGGTACCGAAAATATCGCTCCGCGCGTGAGATCCAACCAATTGTGTCTCCTTCCCATCTAGGGAAGTCCACTCTCATGCATGGATAGTTGGGGTCAGTCATAGAACTTCCCCTCTCTTGTAAGTCATATCTTCGGGCTTGGTGCGATTGGGCAAAGCTCTCTCCTTGATGTGATTTCATCAGGCTTAGTAGTCGGCCCAATCTGAGTTCGGTAAAGAGCGTCTGATTCTTATCCTCCATTCGTGCCTCAAAGGCTTCAAATTTAGCATTGAATACCTTCTCAGATGCCATAGTATATGCCGCCAAATCTGTGATGTTAAGATCTATCTTTTGTTCTCGGGTTAAAGGCATGTATTGGTTGAGAGAAGTGATGGTCGAAAGGGTTGGTGGGTTGGTGGATGTAGGCTACGGTTTAGGCTTGTTTTGTGGCTATTTTGGGTGCAGTTTGAGGGTGTGGTTTGGTGGAGTTTTAGGGCTATAGATGAGAGTTTTAGATCTGTGGTAGATGGTAGCAAAGGTTTGATAGAAATAAGTGGAAGTTGCAGCAAGTATGTGCTGTCTTGTAAGAGTAGAATTGCCGTCGAAGAAACAACGGTTTCTCGACGTAATTTCCACCAAAAACTTGAGAGAATTGAGGAGGGAATTGATAACAAAATCACAGTTTATATGACAGCAAGGATATCTAATTTAATCAAGAAAATTTCGATAGTATAACAGAAAGGAAATTGGTGCAAGTTGCGATTGCAGAATTCTCATCAAGAAATTTCAGCAGGTTATGACGAAAATTTGCAGCAACACAAAATCGTTTTTAGAGATGAATATCTTAATAGATCAATCTTAGATGGAAGCCAAAATGATCTATGAAGTGTATAAGAAATTTAATTCAAAAAAATTGCAAATAGATGGGTTAAGGCAACAATATGCGGCTGAAATTTTCTGCAGCACAGATTTTTAAGTATAGTAGATTGGACGTAAAAGATCAGTAGTTTATATTTAGAATTTTTTGATGAAACTAAAGGGAATTCTACTGTTAGGAAGTGTCAAAGCTATCATAAAAATTTCGTAGATATTTGGATAGAAACAACATAGTATCAAGATCAAACAAACAGTGCTATGCGGCTGAAATTTTACAGGGCAGATTTTCAAGTATAGCAAATTAGACATAAAATATCAATAGTTTCTTTGAGAATTTTTTGACAAAACCAAAGAAAATCTGCTGTTAGGAAATGTCAAAGATGTCATAAAAATTTCGTAGTGATTTGGATAGAAAAAACATAGTAGCAAGATCAAACAGACGGTGCTATACGGTTGGAATTCTGCAATGTATCTTTCGTCGTAGAGATGAAAACTTTATGACGAAAAGTTTATGTAGCAATATAGGAATAATTTTTTTGGGATTTTCAAATAAGGATAACTAAATTGCAGCAGTAATAAGGTAGAAAACTAGAACCTGTTGCAATTCACGGGGAGATCAAAGGATGATCCGTGGTGGTGGAGATGACGATGGAATTTGGCAACGATCTCTTAAGCAATTATGGGAATTGCTTTGGGCGGTTGTGGAGGGTTGATGGATGGCTGTGTAAGGGCAGTGAGACGCCAAGAACGCTGCTCTGATACCAGGTGTTAGAACCCTTACAGATTCTAAACTTGGGGTTGATCTCTTTAGGGGATCGACCTCCTTGGAACTCTATAGGGGTTCCTCCCTCCAAGTTGCTACTCAAAGGCTGCAGAAAAGATTCATCTATTGCTTATGAAAAGAGGTGGAATACATGACTATTTATAGGGCTTCTAAACCCTAACTCCTAATAGGACTCTTACTTAAGACTCCTACTTCTAACCAACTCCTAAAAAGACTCCTACTCAAGACTCCTATTCCTTTACAACTCCTTATTCTTCTCTAAGAAATAACCTCCTAACCCTAGCCGGCCACTTCACCTCTTTAATAGGGGTCGGCTTAGGTAGGTTTTACATGAATGTCCCCCTCAATTAGGACTCTCCTAGCTAGAGTCCTAACAAACTCCTTATAGCTAAGTGAATTATTATCCCCATAATTATTCACTCGACTCATCGACTGCGGACGTACTAGGCCATTACGCTGCAATCCCCAAATGATATAGGGGAATCCAATCTATTGGACCTATCTATCCTTAGTTACTATATATCTATAGTCCCTTATACATCTAATATTCCATAGATTGTATACCGAGCATGGTACTATCAAACCCATACGGTTTCTACTTGAGTCTCGCTCTAATCGGATTCTCCCGGAGAAATCTTTCTCTCTCAATCCGAATGACCCTAGCTAGGGAGTTGTCTGAGTAGGAACGCATGGGACATTCCTCTCATAACACTGAGAGTGGATGATCCTCTATCGATGCTCAATAGCCCTCGTGAAGTTGACTACCACTCCCGATGACCAGCTATGTTAGATCTGGGACATCTAAACCTATAAGTATGGTATCAAAGAGTGGAGCACTCATACAGGACTTCCTTGGTGTCTCAAGTCTAAGGACCAGATACACCACTAGGTCTACGAAATCGGTGTCTGACAATAAGGTATCATCAACCATTCAGCATTCCATAAGTGGATCAATCAGTGAACTCATTCCCCAATGAGCACCTGTATTGTATCCCTAGTGTCCCCACATGAGCAACTATGAGACCAGCTGCATCCATCATATGGACGGGTTTACAACACACCAGTCTGTCTGGTTATCTCAATGTCCCTCTCGAGTAACCTATAACCGGGATTATTTAGGATATGTGTTTAAAGGCAAATCAGTCTCATTATTATGATCTCATCACAATTCGATTCCCATTGCACAGATCCAAGGACATCACAATATATATATATGCATATATGCAACAAGAAATACAAAATGATAAATACCAAAATATAATAAGCAAAAAGACTATGTGTCAAGTCACACGTGCCATCACTCACATGATTGGCTTATAGGGCACATAGGACTAGCAATCTCCCACTTGACCTAAAGCCAATCACCAATGTGTATGATCCCCATCAGACCCCTGTGACGCTCAAAGATAATCTGAGACAACGGCTTTGTCAGTGGATTTGTAATGTTATCATTGGATTGAACTCCTTCCACTACTACATCTCCTCAAGTCACGATCTATCTGATCAGTTGGAACCTTCTCAGAACATGCTTAGATTTCTATTGAGACATGGGTTCCTTTGATTGAGCAATTACCTCATTGTTGTCGCAATATAAGGGAATCGGTTACTTGCTATCTGGCACAACTCCTAGATCTGTGATGAACTTTTTCATCCAGACTCCCTCTTTTGCTGCCTCTACTGCAGCAATGTACTCTGCCCTTGTGTTCGAGTCAGCAGTAGTATCTTGTTTAGAACTCTTCCAGCACACTGCTCCTTCATTCAAGGTGTACATATACCCTGAATTCGACTTGCTATCATCGACATCTGATTGAAAACTCGAGTCCGTGTAGCCTTCAACCCTAAGGCTACTACCCCTATATACTAGTAAAAGATTCTTAGTCCTTCTCAAGTACTTAAGGATACACTTTACAGCTTTCTAGTACTCCAAGCTTGGATCCGCCTGATACCTGCTCGTGATACTCAAAGTATGCGTTATATTAGGCCTAGTACATAACATAGTATACATGATGGACCCTATTACTTAGGCATAGGGTATCCTATCCATGTTCACCCTTTCTTCAGGAATCTTTTGGGACATACTCCTAGAAAGCGATATCCCATGTCTCATCGGTATGAGATCTCTCTTGAAATTTTTCATGTCAAATCTTTTGACAATGGTATATATGTACCTGGATTGGGACAAGCCAAGCATCCTCTTGGATCTATCTCTATAGATCTGAATCCCCAAGATATAGGATGCTTCCCCTAATTCCTTAATGGAGAAGTAAGTGTCTAGATAACCAAGTCTTTATTATGGATAGCATTTGTACATCATTTCCAATGATCAGGATGTCATCCACATATAACACCAAGAAGGCGATAGAGCTCCCACTTACCTTCCTGTATACACAAGGCTCATCTTCGTTATTAACGAAGTCATAAGATTTGCCTCATCAAATCTTATGTTCCTACTTCGAGAAGCTTGTTTTAGTCCATAAATGAATCTAAGCAACCTGCTCACCTTATCTAGTTTGTTCTTAGACACGAATTCCTCGGGTTGTATTATATACACCTCCTCCTAGAGGTTGTCATTGAGAAATATAGTTTTCACGTCCATCCGTCAGATCTCATAATCATAGTGTGCTGCAATAGCCAATAGAATTCGGATGGATTTTAGCATGGCTACGAGTGAGAATGTTTTGTTATAGTTAGCACCTTGCTTTTGACGATACCCCTTAGCCACTAGTCTTGCTTTATATATCTCTACCTTTCCACCTACTCCGATCTTTTCTTAAATATCTACTTGCAAACGATGGGTACAATACCCTTGGGCACATCAACTAGCTTCCAAACCTTATTGGAGTACACGGAATCCATCTCAGAATTCATGGCTTCTTGCCATATCCTAGAGTCTATACTCATAATAGCCTCCTCGTTGGTCTAAGGATCAATATCCTCAATATCCTCTTCTCTAATATGTCTCACATATCTCTCAAGAGGATGGGATACTCTGCCGGACCTATGTAAAGTTGGAACTTGTGTGTTAGGTACCTAAATAGACTCGAGCTATAGAGTGGTGCTTGAGCTAGGTTCTCTAACCTCGCTTAACTCTATCATGCTTCCACTGTCTCCACAAAGAATGTGTTCCTTCTCAAGGAACACCACTCTCTTAGCTACAAAGTTCTTTTGGTCCTCGAGATGATAGAAATAATACCCATAAGTTTTCTTAGGGTATCCCATGAACTTGCACCACTCCATCCTTGATTCCAACTTATCGGGGTTATGTCTTTTAATGTGGGCAGGGCAGCCCCAAATCTTAACAACCTTAAGATCAGGCTTCTTCACTTTCCATGTCTCATATGGTGTAGACACTACCGACTTGGTTGGAACTCTATTTAGAAGGTAAGCTGTAGTCTCTAGGGCATATCCCTAGAATGAGATGGGTAGGTCAGCGAAACTCATCATGGATCGTACCATGTCTAACAGCGTATGATTCCTCCTTTCAGATACACCATTGAGTTGAGGTGTATAAGGAGGTGTCTATTGGAATAGAATCTCATGGTCCTTGAGGAACTGGGTAAACTCTATACTTAAGTACTCACCTCCTCGATCTGATCGAAGAGTCTTGATACTCTTTCCAATCTAGTTATCCACTTCATTCTTATACTCTCTGAATTTCTCAAAGACTTCGAACTTGTACTTTATTAAGTACACATATCCATACCTTAAGAAATCATCAGTAAAAGCAATGAAGTAGGAGTAACCACCAATGGCATGAGTTGACATGAGTCCACATATATCACTATGTATGAGTTCTAGCAGCTCAGTGGCTCTCTCTCCAGTTCCATAAAATAGAGAGTTGGTTAGTTTTCTACGAAGGTAAGACTAATAGTCGAATGGATCTAGATATCCATCTTTTAGCAACTTTTGAATCCTTCCCTCATGGATGTGACCTAGCCTACAATGCCACGGGTATACACTGTTCACCTCATCTTGTTTCCTCTTAGACACACTTACATTCATGATATGTGGAGTAGTTAGTGTCTAGCATAAACAAACCATTATGTAATATTCCTCTTGTTATGATCTCATCATCTAATAATATTGAACAACCATTATTCTCAAAAACTAATTTATATCCACTAACTGTAAAACATGAAATGAAAATAATATTTTTGATAATAGAATGGACAAAATAACATGCATCCAATGCAATAATAGCTCCACCAGGCAGATGTAGGACAACCTCGCCAACAGCTACTACAATAACTTTTGTCCATTGCCCATCTTGAGGTCCATCTCACCTCTCTCCAATCTCCTAGGCATTGCCAGAACCTACAACGAATTGCAAATATGATAAGCACTACTGGTATCCAAGACTAATGTGTTATCATAAGAGTTTGACAAATGGAGACTAATTATGAATGCACCTAAAATTTCTCCAAGCTTTTGTTTTCGCCCTCTTTGCAATGTACTCTTTGCAGTTCCTCTTTAAGTGCACATCCTTTCCGTAGTGGAAGCACTGACCTTTGTTCTTTACTGGGTCTTTCTTAGCAACCTTTGCTTTACCTGGTCTACCCTTGCCCTTGCCCTTCTTAAGGGACTTTTCTGCTTTCTTTTTCTTTCTGGTCGCACCAGTGTAGAGAACTAGCTTCTCTTTCTTGATAGTGCTCTATGCCTCCCTCAACATATTGAGAAGCTCCGGGAGAGTCACCTTAAGCTTGTTCAAATTAAAATTCATTATGAACTGTGAAAAGAAATCTGGTAGGGACTGAAGCACAAGATCCACACACAGGTTATTCTCTAGGACCGTTCTTAGACCTATGAGTTTCTCTATTCACTCAACCATCTTTAGGACATGGTTCTAAACCGGTGTCCTCTCAGTCATCCTAGCACGGAAGAGGCTCTTGGATATCTCATATCGCTGAGTCCTTCCCCATTCCTCAAACAGTTTGTAGACATATAGGAGAACGGATCTGGCATCCATCTTTTCATATTGTCTCTATAACTAATCATGGAGCCCAACATGTAACACTAAGCAAGAGTGGAGTCATCAATATACTTCATGTAGCGAGCGATCTCATCCTCGCTTGCCCCTTTCTCGAGTGTAGGCATTACTATATCAAGGACGTACATGATTTTCTCCACCATGAGAACAATTCTCAAGTTGCGGAGTCAATCCATATAATTTGAACTAGTGAGGTGGTTGAAATCAAGTATGCCACCTAAGGGATTTGAAAGCGACATTTTTTGAAA